>NC_133322.1:4765320-4775434 GCF_012295235.1 Primulina huaijiensis
TTCCATCTATTAATCGTATATTGGTTTTTACTAACTTTAATATTGTCTTGTGTATTATTGTATAACTAATATATATTATATTATATATTATAATCATTACATCATATAAGTTTTGCAAATCAATTTAAGGAAAAAAACATTCCAAAAAAATGTATACATGATTATTTTCTGAAATAATTTAACCACTCACTTAAAAAAATCAATTTAATAGTATTATTATTTTAAAAATTAAGAACAACGAAATTCAACAGATAAAATCGTTTTTCATCTTCATGATTACACCAAGTGCTTTAATTTAACACATATAAATATACACAGTGTTAAATAGATTATTATAAAGATTTCACTATATTCAAATATTCATAAACAAATCAAATTAAAACATATTCAATTATCATAAGTTTTGTAATGTGTAATTAATAAACAACCATTATATATTTAATTATATATCACATAATTAGTCTAACGAAGATAATAATTGGGGTAGTTGAAGAGAAAAATAGTTAATTTTAAAAAAATAAATAGAAATTACTTCAAAGCCAATAGTTAATATCATTTGTCACTATGGTTATTAACAATTTTAAATTAGATTCAATCATATATGGCAGATCATGCACCCACTGCACTAGCCAAAGAAAAGTTTTACACGTACGTAATAAAGACATACTAATAATGACAAATCTTGATGTGATGCTGATCTAATGATATAATTATGCACATATATCATTGACATCATCAAGAAGATTCGATCATTAAATAATTTTCAAAAACAAGATGACATTACTATTCACCGGAGATAAGTAGTTTTGTTCAACACTTTGTGAAGCTGAATATCGAGATCGTCCCAAGGTATTGCAACTATAATTAACTTTACATACTTAAAAATATTTAATTATTTTGTATACTTTCTCACAATTAATTTTTCAAGTACCAGATAATAATGCTGGTTCAAGATGAAAATGAAATAGCTAGAGTGACGTTGTTCGAAGAGGTTACTGAGACATTTATTGGTTGCTCTATCAAAAAATAATTGACATGCATACTAAGGTAAATTAAAATATTTATTTGAATAATATTATAATAATCCAATACATATTGTCAATAACTACAAATTTTATATTGCATAAAAAAAGTAATTTGGAGTATTTAACAATACTTGATCAACCAAGAAAATAAGATCACAATTCTCTTTTCAAATTAGACAAGTCTGTCTCGACTATAAATGGAATAACAACAATAGTTGTAGATGGATTTGAGAAACCACAAATCAAGACAAATACTGATATAAAAACAAAGAACTGAAACATCAATGAAATACAAAATGAATAGAAGAAAAGAACGAACGCAAAAGAAAGGACAAAACAATTACAACATGAAGATAAGAAGACAACAAATACTAAAGAAATGACAAAACCACAGAAAAAGAAACAAAGTTCATCATGTTTCAAAGAAGAAACCATAAAAATTCAAGATAATGAAAAAATAGACGATTTCAGTAAAATGATGAGGAAACTAAGACAAAACAGTCACATAGAGATAACCCAAAAACTGAAAATTAAATAAGAAAAAATTTGATAATGTTTTTTTATATTATGAATTTTCAATAGAAAATGGTTCTTTCGATTTCATTCAATATAAGTGTTTTATGTTCACTTACTCGTTACAACGTTTATTCACTACGTGCAACGCACGTGTTACTTGCTAGTATATAATAAATTTAAGAGTAATACACAAATTCTCAAAATTTTTAAAACTCAAAAATCTCAAATTTGAAGGGAAGGGTTTTGATCATGGGAGATGATGGCCGTTTGTTTTGTATTGAACATAAGGTCTTTTTCTAGAGTTTTTAATTGATGGAAATTGAAAGGGTTTTAATTTTAAATAAGTTAATTTAAAATTTGAAGAAAAAATTACAAATTCACGTTTAATGGCGATTAAGCATGTTTAATGACGTTTAATGCACCAAACAACCTTTTTTTCCTGTTTTCTGTCTAACTCGCATTTAATCTTCTTTATCAGAACACTGATTCTCACATTTTAAAATCTTAAATGAAAATATAAACTTCATATGCGTGAGAGGTTTAATGAATAATTGGAAGAATCAGATATATTTGGTATTTTAAGTATGTTCGGAAAACATTGTGAGAAATGAATTGAGAAATCTGATCTATACATTTGCTGTGAATTTTTTAAAAAGAAATATTTTCTAATGTAGATTAATGAGGTGTTAAAATGTAATATAGTTTTCAAATACATCTTGATTGCGATGGAAATATAGAATTTGACAATTTTTTGTATTATTAAAATACAACATAATGATAGAATGATTTTTCAGACAGAGACAAGAATATTGAGTATTAAAATAATTAATCAATTGGGAATTAATATTTGAGAAAAATAATGAAGAAATGTAATGTCAGTTGTGTGTCCGGGAGATGAAAAATACACTAAAATATAGAGTATTAGATAACTCAAGGGATTTACTGATCACCAAGTGTACGGCATGGGTTTCATTCATAAAATGTTGCACTGTACAGCAAGCACAACACAAGAGCAAGTTTTCATGGCGTTGGTTTCCTCCCACAGAATGAACAGGTAGGAAAATAACTAATTCGGAAATTTTGAAGGAAAAAACATTAAAACAGAACATCTAGTTCTGATAATCAAGTAGATTGTACAACACCGTTCAGAAGAAAAGAAAAGCAAGCCACACGTCGATGATACGAATTCAGAATACAAATAAGGAGCCACTGCAAACCAAGTGAACAATGAGTTTTTAGTAAAGAACTTACTGTACAGGTGACTGACTGTACATGAAATCTCGAGTGTCAGATGAAACAAAGCCTGAGCGATTGCGATTTCCATTTTCGGAATAAAATTTATTCATCTTCTAACTCTACAATCTGTGCCCTCCTTTCAGCTGCTTTCTTCCTGAT
Source organism: Primulina huaijiensis (assembly GCF_012295235.1). Lineage (NCBI taxonomy): Eukaryota > Viridiplantae > Streptophyta > Magnoliopsida > Lamiales > Gesneriaceae > Primulina > Primulina huaijiensis. The sequence continues at coordinate 4,768,257 of NC_133322.1, forward strand.
AAAGATGCCCCACCTCATTGCGGCCTTAATCTTCAGCCAACCCACAAATGCCTTACCAGAACCAGAACGGGTTCGATCCTCACTATAACTGAAGCTAGTAGATGGTGATGGGGGGGCGTAAGGAGGGAAACTGTATCCATCTTCATTCACATTTATAGAGGCATTGCCTCCCATGTTGAAAAGGCGAATCAAGTCCTGCATTTCTTCGTTCTCTAGCAGTTCATGACTCTTTAAACGAATTTCATCTTCTGACAAGAAGTCATCAACGCCTTTTTCTCGGTTACTGGACCAGTCTTCGAAAGGATTTATATTAGCTTGGAAGGATGACTGAGGAGGGCCGAGGGCAAGCCCAGCCCGAATATCATATGTGGTGCTTTGGATTTGGTTTGAAAGATTGAGTGGCGGGTTGTGCTCAGTGAAGGAGCCTGAAACAAAATTGGAGCGGGAACTGGGAGGATATTTGGTGGTCATGTTGTCATTGTAACCGGAACCTGTATAGATTTCCATTAAATCGAACACGGTGAATAACAGAACAACAATACGAGAATTTATCTCGCAAATCTTACCTACTCTAGGCACATAATGCATGTGTCAACAAAGCAGACTATTTTTGGCAATAAAATAGTAAATGTATTTGAGGAAAAGAGGAAACGAACATGCAAGTGAGATGCAAGCCTTGGGATTGTAATCAAAGTAACATAAAAAGGGATAAATAATGACATGTCAAATTCAGTTGTCCACAAGCATATTATTTGAATCGTGGTGGGATTGTTAATTATCCACTGCAAATAAGAGATACGGGTTTCTGTATGATGCTAACCTCCAACCAGCATGCTTGGATCCACTAATGAAGCCTCGGAAAGAACTGACACTGGCATTCTTTGTAGTGGAAGCTGACTATTTAAAGAATTTGGGTAATTGACTGGGCCCAAAGGAAGATCGTTACGGGACGTGCTTGACTGCTTGATTTGCTTGAAGTTCAGCATGGATTTTCCATCATACTCAACCACTTGATTCCAATTATCATATGCTTTCTTAACCCAGCTGTCCACGTGTACCTACAGGTATGATAATATTAAAAAATTGCATAAATAACCAATTCAAGGGTAATCAGCCATATTTCTCTCGAAATCCAAAGTGGATAAGGTATTTGACAAGAACAAAACACTTTTCAAATCAAACATACGAAACTTGGAGAGTGCACCAACAAGATTATTTCCTGAGAAACTATCAAATGCACATAGAAAGAGAATGTACCACGAATACCAGAAAAAGACTATATCCCAAGATTTTAAAACTACTCGTACACTTCAAGGAGGCAAACTATACCAGCAAAACTGTATTCAAATCAATTTACCACATGCAAAACTAAATGGAAGGAATAATGACAAAATAGTACAATCACAACCCTACACGAATCATCATTATGCAGCATGAAGAATTTCAACCACCAAGGAACAAAATAGAAGTGAGAAATGTATTACTAAGGATATTTTAAAGGTTCATGAATAGTAAAAAAAAACATGAAACACTTATAAACCATGCAACCTCAACTCATTGAAAATTGGCAAACCTTCTGGCTGTCAGAAAGTGAATCTGCTGGATAATATAGATCATCTGTTATGAGCCCGCTCAGCTCGAAGATATTGTTAAAAACAACACCTATACTTCTTCCATCATCGGGATAGTATACATAAAGCTTTCCACTCAAGACACAAGTCTTTGCGTGCTCTTGAAGGGCATCCCACATCTTATTTGACATACCACTACCAAGTATCTGCCAACACCAGATTTTCAATCCAGCTTACAGAAAAGCAATTTCTAATAAAGCAATTAACTGCAAATACTTACATTTCTCAACTTTTGGGAGTCCCTCACCATAAGCCGAAGGAAATCCTCCACAGTAAAAATCCCCTCCTTTCTAAGCCTCTTGTGAAATGATCCGTCCTTCCCAATCTTCTCCAATCTCCATACCTCATCGTTCAAAGCAGGTGGGTAATGTTTCTTGTACACTATAAAGAGAAGAGGACACTTCCATAAATATTCAAATACAGTGAGCACACATGGCGTAGTCAAGCCAACTGTGGCCTCAAAACATGAAAACATGGTTCAATGAGTGTTTGTAAAGTATGAAACGGAAAACACGCAGCTTGAATATTTTGGACTCATATCAGCAGATTCACCGAACTCCAGAAAATGGTTATAGTGATTTAGTTATTAACACTGACTTATAATACAGACCGATATATGATTTTGAAATGCTTCAGGTAATTCACCCCCCATATAACTTGTTTACGCTCGTTCACCTTCTCTTTCGCTGTGTGTTAATCATTACGAAATTTACCTTTTTCTAACATACATATCATCTTTCTTACTATTTATTTTTCCCACATCTGTGTTTTACCATAGGTCCATATCAATGTCAACATTCAACGATACTATTGGCTGAAAACGAAATTTAAATTTCCATACATTCTCCTCGGTGATCTTTAACAGTAAACGCTTCCGTCTTTGCCTCCCGTATGCGAACGCCCTCGCAATATCCTGATGCAACCTTCAAGCCAAGTCTAAACTTCCTGCTTCTTATCCAACTGGAATTATCAGTAAATGTAAGATCTCCGAGAGTTCCGACACCTTCCTTGAGTGTGACCAGCAAATCCCCAGTCAACAGAGGTCTCTTTCCCTCACGCTCTTTCACAATATGACTTTCAAACTCTTCCTCATTCCAATCCTCATTATCTTCATTATTGAAGTCACCTTCCAGAGTAACTACGTCCAGCTTCACAGAAGATTCAGGTCCAGATGTCACAACATGGCCGGTGTTATGATCGATTAGTACAACATGGATGGTAGCACCCTGCTCGCCTTCTACTTTACCCCCTGTGAACAGCGGGAGAGAAAGCCTGGACTTAAAGTGAAGCTGTAAGTTTCTTCCATCTGGCCCTTCAATTCGTTTCGGTGATGACCTGAACTTTCAATTTCTTATGATAACTTCTAGAATAAATGAAGCGAGTGTACCGTATTCAAGAAAACTAGACGAAAAAATTACCACGTGTTCTATGTACAATTTTTGTTTATTTTGATCAATAAAACGATCACCATCTATTGCTACAATGCACGTAATAAAAAAAAAGTGAATGAATTTTTCTAAGACGGAGAGTTAACTACATGAATAATTTCCCAATGCATATAGAGAAGGAAACTAGCAAAAGTTTGTAAAATTTCTTAATATTATCCAATTTTAAAAGTCCCTTTGCTAAGATGAAAAAAGGAAGGAAAAAAACCAATAATAAGAAAAGCCAAAATAGTCCACTAATTTCACTCAGAACTTTCCTTATAAGAAGTAAAATTTGTTCATAAAGTTACATTAGTAATTGATACCACCACTAGAGCTCCTATGCATGACATCAATGTTAGCTCCTATAAGTGGCATAGACAACTAATTTGCGGAAAGGGGTTAAAGACGAGTCGCTCAACTGAATGAGTTTTAAAAACAGCAGCACTCATAGATAACAAATAATATATAATTTTCATAAAGGTTCTTTGCATGCTTGGTTTATGATTATTCTTGCAAATTTCATAGACTAAGTAATGCAAAAAATCAAAGCATGATTAAAACATAGTTCATAGAGCAGAACTTAAATGGACTATAGATAACCAAAATAAGTGAACACTATCAAGCCATTGCAATTTCATTCGTGAATTGTGAAACAAAATAACTAACCTTCCTTCAATTCTGGCAGGGCCCATCTTGGCCAATGCTCGTTCAATTTCTTCACTAACCTGTCCATGACAAATGTGTGGATAAAGCAAAATTTTCTCATTAACTTATCAATACTGATATTACGTCAATAAGATGCAGGTGTCCATTATGCAACAAAGATTAGTTTCAATGAAGATTCCCTTCACGAACATACATACTAGGGGGCCCAGACATTGACTAAAGAAAGTGCAACAATCATTTGCACAACACCTCAATCACAAGTTCATGAAAGTATTGAACATGAGATCTTGCTTCATGATTCTAGAAAGAAAAGGAGAAGAAGTGAAGCTTCATATGGTGGTCCCAAATAAACATCCCCGAGGACCATGAATCCTTTTTTTATATATATAGGAAACTATACTATATTCAATAATTGGAAGCAACAATTACATATAGCGTACAAGTGATCTACATAGAAAGAAATAACAATGACAAAAACCCTGCTCAAATCAACAACATATATAAATCTAATTTCTAACTAAGTATGAAACCAACAAGTTCTTAAACTCCACATGCTTCTCAATCCAGCTAGATGTTTGAATCTTAATCTTTTCCCAACATTCTTCAATCGACTCTTCTAACTGTCAAGAATCCGAGGACCTGAATTCTCATTACCCACGTCAGCACTCCACAGAGAAACAAAAGGTCATCTAATCGAATGAAATCCAAGGAAAGTGGCAAAATCTTTCATTTAGCATAATTATTCAAGTTTAAATAAACTTCAGTCTAAAAAAGGAAACAAAAACACGCAAATTCCAGAGAGAGAAATAAAAAGGCTTCCATTTTACCACTCTCCGGAGAATGGGTTCCAAGGATGAGCAAAGCTTCTGGAGACTATCCACCTTAAGAGCTTCCACAATAACACTGTATAGCAAGCAATAGTCCATTAAATAGCCATTCCTTACCAGCTCAAGAAAATAAAATTAATAAAATATGCAAAGAAATGAAAAATAAATTTACATTAATAATAAAATAAAAAGATAGAGGACCAAGATAAAAAGAAGCACACTAAAAATAGCAATAAATAAAATAACACATCAAAAGCCACACAAAACAGGAGAGGAAAGATTCAAGAAACTGACAGTGATATACAAATAGACATCATCTCCATTCTTGGAATTCCAGTTTACAACCCCTATACTTATGCACTAAGCTACAACTACTCTCGTTCATGTCACAGTTTATAAAGTTGTCAAGTTGACAACAAACATCTCTATCTTCAATTGCCTAAGATGAAAAATACTAGGTTTCGAAAACAAATCCCAGGATAAATGATCCAAGAAAACATAACAATATAAAAAACCTAAAGATGTAAATTTATATCCATTAAGCTCTGTAGAATAACATCATGTCAGAAGATAACCAATAAATCCACTAGGAGGCCAATCCTGTAATATATTTAAAGTTTGAAGCAAAACTCACCTATATGCACTTGTTTCAATCACAATTAATTGAATCTGTGGCCAAAGAAAACTTTACAGCAACTGCTACTCAATTGGTTTATATTGCACCGGGTACTGACGACTAGACGCACGCTAAGGCGGAACCTTTCAATAAAGCATGTGCCTGGCTAGTGAAGCATGTGACTGAGCCTAAAACGTTAACGCGTCATTGTGAAATGCAATGTAACGAACATTTATTTTAGATACAAATTAATGAGAATTTTTGTATATATCATTTCTTAGTTATTTAAGTAACACATTTAATGACATGTTATTAAATTATTATCAAGTATGTATATTCTAGTCTATTATTCTTGAAGAAATTTCACTTTGATGAGGCACGTGCCCTGCCAAAAGCCTTGCGCCTAGACTCTATGACGGCCAACTGCCTTACTGATCCATATGCTTCTATTATATATGGTCCAAACATAGTTAATAGTCTTCAGGGGGACAATAAAATAGAAGAAAAGACAATTAAGGAAAATTAGCAACAGGTGAGCACATAACTTATAGCTATCATTTCAAAATTGTCTTTTCTAAATCACCCTACACAGGCGGCTCGTGCTGAACTATTAATCTATAGTTAAGATGAAAATTCATTTGGAATATAATGAGCTCAATAAGTTTTCTTTCCAAACAATGATATCATGGTCGAACCAACCTACTAACAAGAACAGATTCACATAATAAAATTAACATACCAGAAGAAATCCATACAAATCAAGATCTTGACTTTGTTCCAGTTTTATTAAAAAGACAAACTTAATCACTAATTATTCCAATACATTTGGAAACATTAAATGCGGTCAGGCCTTGTCGTGTTTTAAAAGAACCAATTTCCTTTCTTTTCCTTGGGTATTTGTGTCATGGTTATTGTCTAGCTAATATAAATGCAGTTCCATTCAAAATCACAAATTTCACCAAAAACCATTAAATTTAATCTCCCTTGTCTTCGTTCACATATGAAAGGAACCAAGTTTCTCAAACTTTTCATCCAATCATTGTGTATATCAAGAATCGAAGAACTCCCTTGCAATAACACAACCACAGTCAAGAACAAAATCAGCAGTGCCGTTACCTAGCTAAAGCAGGTCTTTTCCTGTTAGGCTCCGGCTCTTCATCGTCACCACCGCCTTCCAAAATCCTTTTTCCTCTCGCTTTCATCGAACTAGTTCTCTCCATATACCTCGTCTGCATTTTCACTTCAAAACGCCCCAAAGAACAGAACAAAAATAAATCAACCCTAAGCCCGCAAAACAAAATCAATTCAACAACTGTTCAAACCAAGTCAAACAGATCTTAGTTTGCCCAAGAATCACAAACCCACCTCGATTTTCGCTAAAAAATCAAGATCCCGAAGAGTAAAATCGTCCGACGACGCAAATACTAATGCGATTGATTGCCTGATGGGCAGAAGAGCTTCCAAGGTAAAACAGAAAGTGAGCAGAGTTTATTTGTACCTTTATCAATACTCAATAGGGATAGGTATTTGTTCAGTATGGGATTGTGAGGAGATATGCACAGAGCGCAAAGAAGAAGGAAATCGAATTGAATACAAAGGTAGAATTTGAGATCTTCTTGAGTTCCCTTCTCGCTTTTGGCCAACTGCGGCTAAGTACTCGACTGCAGTGATTGGTTTTTGATACGGATTTTATTTATTTTCTGCAGAGCTTATTTTATTTATTTATATAGAATTTGAATTATTAGATTATTATGGGCTTGGTTTTATTTTATTTCTAGATTTGTATTACATTGTTAGCTAAATAGCTTCGAATAGGGGTGTAAACGAACCGAACACATTCACGAACTTTTCGATCCGGTTTGAATAATATTTGGTTCGAATTCGAAATTGTCGAATTCGAGTCGAACTCGAACATGTTCGAATATTTTTCGAATCGAATTCGAGCTAAAATTATACAGTCTGCAAATCTTAGCATTATATTTAAAAAATAAATAAAATATTATTAAGTACA
>NC_133322.1:4775485-4909213 GCF_012295235.1 Primulina huaijiensis
AGTAATTTTCTTATGAATGATCTCACGAATTTATATCTATAAAACGGATCGACTCGATCCACACTTTTCATAAAAATGTAACACTTTGGAATAAAAAGAAATATTTTTTCTTAATTTAAGTTGTATAAAAAAAATATTTCTTATAAAATTAATCCATAAGACTATCTCACAAGAGTTTTTATGTCAATAAATAAAATTTATTATCTTAAACTATTTAAAACCAAAAATGATCATTCAAAAACCCGTGTTAAATTTGATTTACTACTATTATACAATATTTATATCAACTTTCCAAATCAAATCAGGATTTCATTTTTTATTACTGTACTTGGTATGATTAGTTGAAAAAATCCAGATAAAAATTGTCATGAAATAACTTATTATTATTATAATGATGATAAATAGAATAAAAAAAATTAGTGGAGATCAAGCGTTGAGCCACATGAAGAGAGCTGATTACACCGATGAAGCCAGAACTTGTGAACTTGATCGTAGTTGTGATCATAGTTATTAGTATTTTACTAGTAAACACTGGTATTTTAGATGGCACATGCACGAGACAGCCCGTTCGGACTACGTAGATTATCCGTATTCAGTGCATGCACCTTAATCCAGCCTATAACATGAATTCGTGTGGAACATGTGGGGCGGGGCTTTTGAGCCCGTTCGGACTACGTAGATTATCAGTATTCAGTGCATGCACCTTAATCCAGCCTATAACATGAATTCGTGTGGAACATGTGGGGCTTTTCACAAATGATCTTGGTGCCTTACCTTGAATATCGCCTCAGTGACTAGTAAGATAAAGGAAATGCAGGTGAAATATAGAGCCGATTTCACGCATAAAAAATCATCAATACATATTCCAGGACTTCAGAGTCGACTGGGACATTGAACCTAAAAGGCGCTTTGGTCATAAGCAACTATAGTCAGCAATATACGATAACAACCCAATCCACCAAGTCAAATAAAAACATAGAGAAAATCAACATATCCCAAGTTCTGATGTTGCCGAGGCGCTCTTTTGTTGGCCAAACTCATGAATTCTGGCATAAACTTTCTCCAGAATGGGGCGGCAGATGAATGGAGATGTGCAAGGGCCACACATAAGATAGATAACATTACCCAATGGCCTCATATAGATGCCGTCTTCACGGAGTTTCTTGATAAGAGAGCTTGCATAAGTTGAAGCATACCTGCAATCCATGCAAAAGTTGCTTTAGATTTTATAAGTACTAATACTTCGTGCTGAAATTGCTAGTTTCAGTGTGAGAGATTGTTGCAGAAATAAATCCAAATCAGAGACATTATCGTTATTATGCTGTCACATTGCTAAAAGGGTTTGACAAAAGTTTCATTGCTAAAAGGGTTTGACAAAAGTTTGATATGTCATCAACTAAAGACATAGTGCAAAGGATAAGTATTCTACACACTTTGAAGCAATGGAATCCTCAATTATTTAATTGAAATCTATAATATATGGTACTTCTAAGTTTGATATGTCATCAACTAAAGACATAGTGCAAAGGATAAGTATTCTACACACTTTGAAGCAATGGAATCCTCAATTATTTAATTGAAATCTATAATATATGGTACTTCTAAATTGGCCACATGCTCATGGTGTTGGATACTTCAAGAATATAAATGGGATACTTCTACAAACTTAAATAGAAGTGTCCATTTATGGACAAAATGCACATACATTCTGACACGATTAACAATGAAATTTTGATTGTACCAGATACAAGATGATCGTATTTCAACAATACCAAATGTCATTACATATTTTAAGTTTTAAAATAGTTATTGACTTGTTTTCATTTAAAAATAAATATAAACTATATAACAAATGATAATTCTTAATTGATATATTTAAGTTTTAAATCTGAATGCATTATAATGTGATAATTTTATAAATTGCAAATCCTTGTCATGTTTAAGATATTTGCATAATTTTTTTATATGCACATGTGTGTATATGCATGCCTATATAAAACAGTTAAATCCTAATTTTTTGAAATTGGCCATATTCTTATCCATGCATTTTCGATGATAATCAAATTCGAACCAACTGATACTTAGGCTGGACACTGAAAAGAAACAACCAACTGAAACCTCTTTGATTGATCATGCTGACAACAGCAACTTGAATAGCTTCAAGAAACTTAGTAAAAGAATGAATGAGGATGCAAGTCAAGAAATTTTTACCCAGCATTACAGCCTTCAGCTAGAAGTTCAACGGCACAGAGAGTTCCCAGAGCCACTACTCGATGGACTACTGGATGTGATGAGATCTGGAGTACTAACTCTGCATCCCACAACTGAAAACATTAGAAGAAACCATTAGAGATGGTATTTGACGCCAAGATTCAGGAATAATCAATGCATCAAGATCTTGGGGTCCTCGCTTGGCACTTTCACTAGTACTGAAAATTCTCTCCTCTTAATGATCTTCCATCATCAGCACTAGATGTAGCAGAATGAAGTCTCTCAATGCACCATCAATGCCAATTACTCGGAGTAAAAGTTAAACAAAAAGATGCAGTTTCACCTTTTCTAGAACAATAATATCAGAAAAAATAAGTTGGTCAGATCATTGATAAAAGTATTTACATTCAACTACTCCTTTGAATGACATGTAGAATGTGATGTTACTTTATAGAGATCAAAGAGAAAAACGTAATTAAGAGTGCTGTCTAGCTTTGCTAGGTAAGGAGTAAGAAAAATATTCTGTTGGGATATTTTTCAATCTTTGGGGTTGTTTCCTTTTGAAGGTTTGGTCATTAGATTTGCAAGGAACTGTTATTATTATTTCGAATGAAAACCTTCTCGTTGAGTTCCGTTTTTCGAATTTTAGATAAATTGTTACCGACATATCTTTGGGTTCATAACTTCATATCAGTGTATGTGTTAAACAGAGGTTAAGTAGGGATGCAAAAATACTTATAAGGTGAAACGTAAAGATAAAAATCATAATACGACCATATGACCCGCAACATTGAAGTAAAACCATTCGAGTAGAAAATAAAAAATATACATATATTTTTGTCTGGTGTGCATGGAAAGTCGGAACTGCATTAATAGAAGAACATATCTAAATCCATTCAGACGCGATAATCCTGACATACAGATGAAAATAAAAACGATCTCTGAAAAAGTAGCCAGATATGAAATCAGGCATGATTGATATTTTCGATACAAATGATGTTCAAAATGTGCAATTTTAACCATCATACCTCCTGAAGAAACCTTGTTTCACACATAATTTTCATGTTCACGTTATAGTCCTTAAACCATTTTAAGGACTTAACAGCAGCCATACATCCCATGGCATGTGCCGAATATGAGTGTCCATGCAAAAGAGCCAAGAGCTGTAATAAAAAGAAAAAAACACATTAGCCTTGCAGAAAATATTCCAGTCCTTGCAAAAAGTACAAGTAAGCATACATGTGAATAATTAACAAAAGAGATAGCTTCTCAAAATTAGTCCAGTAATTCGTGTTAATGTGACAATCATTAGCTTTTAAACAACTAAAAAAATCAAATCATAGAGATTCTGTGAGAGTCATGAATTGGCAGCAGTACCAACATTCAGAATTTATAAATCTGAACAGGCAGGATCACACCATATATGTTCTCCAATTAAACCATAATGACCTTTGAATCTCCAGTAAATGCTTCAAAAACAGCATCTGATGCTAATGTAGCAGCCAAGGGTATGATGCCACCAGTCATGAGCTTCGCAAAACAAGAAATATCCGGCTGACAGCAGAGCATTTCAGCAGCAGACTAAATGAAACTATCACCAAATTAGTTAATTTCTAGCAAAAAAGGTAAGGATGCACAAATTGAAAGAAATGCAGTCAACATACTTCTCTACCAAGACGCCAGAATCCTGTAAAGACCTCATCGAAAATAACTGGGATTTTCCGATTTTTGCATTCTCTAACAAGTATCCGCTGATATAGTGGATCAATCATTTGCATTCCACCAGCACCTTGTACCACTGTAATTCAATGCAACAGAATGAGACATTTCCCAGTGTCTTATAAGACATGCACCCAAAATAGAATGCAAAGTTTCAATGATTAACAAACATGGTATTAACCTCGAATAAAAATAGGTTATTACTTCTGAGCATCAGATTAGAGCATATATATTTACAACTGTCAGTCACAGCACTCTGATAATACATTTTTAATCAAGCATTTAATTAATTACAATAAAGTGAAAATAAAACTATATCCACATTAATGAAAATGATTATTTTATAATAACATGCAGCTTAGCTATTCACAAAGTGTATAACAATTTAACTTTATTTTCTAGATGATAAAATCTTCAGAATAATTTTTTTAAAAAAATTTGAACAATAATTAAGACAAGCATAAATGCAAATCATTTTGTTTACAGAGAATATTTTTCATGATTTTATCAAACTACTATAAATTAAGATTTCTCCTCATTAATTGTTTTGTTTAAAAGAATCTATCTGTATTCATATACATTTGTTGAAAAGTGTATATACGGTAGAAATATAAAGATAGAGACTACAATCAATTGTTGATTTAAATATAAGATGATCAAAATTGATTTGGTCACTTCCTTTAGCCTTAGATGAAAAAGAAAATGGAGAAGACGAAAATTGATTGATATATTAAAAACCAAAACTGAAGAGGATCTGATATAAGATACCAAAATTGACTTAGTCGCATACCATGAAGATTGAAACTTAAACTATCCCATAGTAGGAATGCAATGAAAAGAGCTCGTAACATGATACAGGGGTATTTCGTTTGGACAGGAAGGCCTACATCCATTACACTGAGACGTGGCACACCTTTTCAAAACTTGCAGGCGATAAAGAGATCAAAGAACTTGATGAAACTTTGGAGACTAAAAGTCTGAGAACAAAAATACATAGTCTTCTTACCTGGCTCAACAACCAATGCTCCAATGTGGGAAAGCCCATTAGAATCTAAAAGCACTGGCAACTCTTGTGATATAAATGAACTGTAGAGGCCAGCCAGACTTGAACCATCTCGGTTGATCTTAAATATTTCATCGTGTGAACTGAATGCTACAAAGGAGTACAACCATTTGCTAGAAGGAGAAAATATGGTACAATGAAACTCAGTTCACCAAATACATTGGTGATAAGAAAGAAATGCTTCACTTACATACACATTCTTGTCCTATGTTCAGAATTTGCATCTTCTCAGGAAGACAAACTTTCCAAATTCCACAATAGATTGAAACTGTAGGAGGATCTAGAAAGACACCTCTTCCACTGTACCTGTAAATCAACTGTTACACCATATTGCACCCAGTTTCTAGTTCCTTGAGGCTTGAAAAATAGGGACAAGGATTGCAAATGGTCAAAAATTGCATCACATTACTGGCCTAACGATATATTCATTAAGATCAAACTGCCGAAATTAAGGCATCATATCACGATACCACCTTGAACGAAAATGTAATGAATCTCCATATATATTTTTTAAAAATAAATAAATAACCACTTCAAGGGCATTTATCACTCAGATAAGGACAAACACAAAAGCAAAGTGGAGAAAACATTCTGGAGAACAGAAATAATATGATATGGACAGCTTAAAAATAAAATTCTTGATTCCCAGGTAACCCCATTCCCCAAATATAATGTTGTTTTGTGCATAAGCAAAAGATATAGGAAGGTAGTATACTTCGCCTGACTAGCATGAGTTAAATACAGAAAATAAGAAAATAAGACGATAATAATAACTAAGGAATGTCTTCCAAAAGGGTTAATCGTTATTAACTGGCGCTGGCACAGGTAAGGCCCAAAAAAGGTGATTGCAATGAAATTGTGTTGATTTCTTGAATCACGTGGTGGAGCAACCAAAAGCTCATAAGATAGCTCTAGTCTCTTCAGTATAAATTAAATCAAGATGACAACCCAGAGGCGAAATTTTCAATTAACTATTTAAAATAAAACAAACTTACGGATGGAAGTGCAGTGTGCAGTTATGGATTCAAAGACATATTGCTAAAAGCAAAATATACAATGTAAATGCAATTGCCAAAAAAAAAAAAAAAAAAAAAAAAAAANTGTTAACACAGGACAAGTTTGTGCTGGAAAACAAGCATACCAGGGTTGCTGGAGAAAGCCAGTATAATGGGAAGGTGCCTGAGCTTCCATAGCACCTAATGTATCACCATGATAAGATCCTCTAAGAGCTAAAACCTGATTCCAAGAATCAGTAACTCCGTGTTAATCCTTAAATGATGATTAACAAAAAAAATCCTAACAAATAAAGAACTTTTGGAGGAAATATTCCCGTCCAAAGAAACAAACTAAAAAAATAAACAGATTTTTCCAAGGCATGGATAGCCAAAGACAAAGAATTGCAAACAGATCCGGGAGAGAGATAAAGAGAGACATGCAAGCAATTTAGCAGCAGTATTTCAATCCAGAGACAATATGACTCACCTTGAGATCCATACATCTTCCATCCACATTAGCACTTTCATGGCATGAAAGTAGATTATTGTCAGTCAAGAATCTACGAAATGCCATTTTCAGAGCAATTTCTACAGCCGTAGATCCATTATCAGAGAAATACACCCGAGAAGCCCACCCTTGGAATACCAAAAACATAAAGTTAGCAGAAATCAATATATCATTTTACCAAAAGCAAATAATCAATATATCCAATGACGAATATATAGACAGTCGCTCCTATATATCCCCATAGCAAAAAGTCACAATTCAGCATCCAAATAGTTAAGTTACCTTTTCCCACACTTTCAAGTAACATCTCTGCTAATTCTAAAGCTGGCTCATATACATTTTCTGGAAACATAACATGTCCGTATCTTGCAGCAGTGTAGCCCATATCTCTAGCAAGTTCTAACTGAAACCACCTAAGCAAAACAGTTGAAATGTTACATGCAGGAATTCCAATAAATATCTTGACACAATTACGATTGTTCTTGAAATTTCCAGAAAGAGACTTCATTCTGGAATTATTCCAATGATAACTTAGATAGATCATGACATTGGGTATACAATGAAATTTTCAAATAAAATGTATCCTATCAACTTATTTTTCATATGCTGCATCACCCATGATTCTGCACCAACCTCTCCCACCAACACACAGACACAAAGCATCAGAACTCGGAATTTCTAATTTTGGATATTCCCTCATTTTCACATAACTATCGAGGAGATTTGTTCCGTAATTGCAGCATATACAGTGTGCTTATCAAAAATTAAAAAATATACAGAAAGTAAGGTTAACCTGCAAGTTAGGATCAGGACCTTGTGTCCACCAGCTTGCACAAGCATCAAATTGTTGAGAAATCCAATCAAAATCCTTAACCTAATTCGATGGATATAAAAAACTAAGAATATGTTTGAAAGCATTAGTTACAAGCAGCACATTACAGCGCACTGAATGCAAACAAGGATAAAAAAAAGGATGATGTTTTGCATAGGGAATGAACATTGTACTTTGTGATATTCTAGGCTAACTCTCGGAGTGGCCGCTGCTAAGAATAAGAATCTGTGCTGATAAAGGTGAATAAAAGTCCTTTTCAAACTAATTACATAAAAGCCTACCTTGTGAATTGCAAAGTTCTCTCCACAGCGTGAATCTATAACTGTGACATTTCCTTCTGGTATACGCTTGTGCTGAGTAAATGGCCACCAGAAAACATCGCACGCCTTCTTCGGCATTTCACGTAATCTCTTGGTTCGCTTAATAAAATCGGAAATCATTATTTCCTTGAGAGAAATAAATATGGGCTGTGACTCATCAAACCAGCTCATCAGGTCGTCTGACATATCTTTAGGAACAGGTGGAAGAACCAGAACTGGCACCCTAGAAGAAGGGCACAAAGAAATTCTATGGTTCAATGTACCACCTATAACATTAGAATTAGTTAAACGACAAAAGAACACATGGTCACACACACAAAATAGCGGATCATCAATAATAACGAAATTAATGAGAGCTAAAAATGCACATAAAGAAATCTTACAAGGTAAAATTACCAAAAAGCTACAGGAATACAGGATTGTGAATAATGGATGATCACATGATTGTGAATAATGGATGATCATGCATTGGCTCAGTAAGTTACACGAAGCGTCACAGGGAGCTCTGGACGTAAAGAGATCATTACCTATTCCTGAAATATGACAACAGAGGCACCTCGTTTACAAGACCGTGATCTTCAAAAATAACCGCAGTAACATCATATCCTCGAAGCTTTAAACTTTCATAAGCAGATATAGTTGCAGAAATGCCACCCAATCTTCCATCTCCAACAAGAATAGCTGGCATCCGGAAAGGGCTGCAGCAACAGACCAAAAATATCTAAACAAAACAGGATCCAGGTAATTCTTGGGATATAAATATATAATACATATGTTAAGAGAAAAAAGGGAAAAAAAACACAGTTGCAGTCCATTTTTACACCAGGTCTTTGAGTGTCTTTCTCCAAATTGGGTTCACAACTCATATGGGGTACGAACACCAGAATATTTGAAAGATGAAGAATTTCCAGCACAATGTTCACTTGATACTTCATGATTCTCCGTTACTCATTTGTAAATAATGCAATCACGAACTGCTTTGATAAGTTTCGAGGTTACTCATTAGATAAAGAAAACAATTCAGAAAGCCAGAATCTAATACAAAGTTGAAATATCTTGGCTCCAGTTGCATACGTAAGAAAAGGAATTCTATCGAAAACTGAAGGAGGAGAGGTCAAATGTACACACACCGGTAAATGTCACATTGAAAAGATCCAGATGGTCCAGGACTGGCTACACCACCAGCAGTCTCAATCACACACATCACTTCTGATTCCTCGGCACTCTCGCATGTTTTCTCTGAATCCATCCACAAGCATCTCTTTAACAAAAGCAAGAGCTCGGAATCACCCACAATTGCACCTTCCTTCTCTGCAGCCAAATGAGGGGATACAGCCTCTTTACATGCATACATTGTGTTGCAAACCACCTCAGAAACTGGTAGTTCACTTTCGGTACTATCACTTCCTAGCAATTTCCTCTCTTCGTACCACCTTAAATTCTTCCACCCAACGTTTCTCTCTTTTTCTAAACCAGCCACAAGATTTTCATTCCCTGTATTTCCACCCACATACCCCTTTCCGAAAACCGCATCCGAAGCTGGAATAGAGGCATTTAAAACATGATTCGACGCAAAAACGGAGAAAGGAAGCGGCTTGTAAGCAAAAAACTCCGAGAATTTCCGATAGACAAAGCTCGAATCCGAGTCCTCCGGAAACCCAGTCTGAATTGGCTTGAGATAAAAGAATTTCTTCTTAGAAATTGGAGATGATGTAGCTGAGAACAGGAAGGAAATGGAGAGTCCCGCGGAGACTAAGGTTTTGCCGACCGAGGTGTTCGAAGCCCAAATGGTGTAAATTGGGTGGGTAAGAGGATACTCTACTACTGAATGGAGGCGTCGAAACCGGACGTTCTCGGAGTGGAGGTGTAATCTGAGGACACGGCGGCAGAGGGGAGCAGAGAAGAGAGGGATGGAAGGCGGCATGACTGAGCCGAGAGTGGGTGTCAGGAGTTTGAGAAGAAAACGGTCTAAAATAAAATGCTAATAAATTCAATTTTAAATTTTAAAATAATTTATAATTTCAAATATAACCTATATTTTTTAAATCTTTTTTAAACAAAAAAAAATACATGTACAGAAAACTAATTTGAAAAGGTTTCATTTATGTGAATTATATGCGTATACTTTTTAACAGATCAAAATGATATCATTTATATATATAATTTGCTAAGGAGGGTATATATATAATATGATAAGGAGGGTAGGGAAGGTCTTGAACCTTCTAGGTTACCTACATATACTCTTAGCCACCGTTTGGTAACATGTATTCAATAGTCTTGTGTTTTTTTAATGCTAATCCAATGTTTGATACATTTTTAATTAAACACACCCAATCCACAGTCCAATGGACTATATTGTACTAACATGCTTAAAATAAACTCATATCAAAGCTCAATATTAATAATCCTCGTTTCTATCAAATGTGGCTTTTCTTATAATACCTTTTATCCCAACGAAGAAGCCTAACAATTGTCTTCTTCCATCTAAACAACATCGTACGAAGTAAGGGAAATGGCTTAGGTTTTTGCTGGCTGCGACAAATTCTTCCGAAATCATATCAATAGGGTTGAAATTATTTGTTTCATACTTGAATTTGCAGAAGCTGTTGTAAAAATAAAGTTTTGTTAGGTTAAATTTTCTGATGTCAGTTGCGAAATTTTCAAAAATCTTAGGAGGCTCTCACTATGTTGTTAAATGACCTTTCTTTCTGTTTATGGTTTGTGAGAAATTATGTTTCTTTCCTATTATCCGAACCAAGGTCCAAGAAGCCCAACAATTGTCTTCCTCCATCTAAACAACACCGTACGAAGTAAGGGAAATGGCTTAGGTTTTTGCTGGCTGCGGCGAATTCTTCTGAAATCATATCAATAGTGCTGAAATTCTTTATTTCATATTTGAATTTGCAGAAGCAGTTGTAAAAATAACGTTTTCATGATACACAGTCACAAGATTTGTTCTAGCATTTGTTTGCATCATCAATTAGCAGGAAATGAAAATATTGATCACCATTAATAATCGATTGAAACAAATCATCGTCAATTAGGGATTTACCTCAGCCATTGGGGATCCGATCGAGAAAAATGTAAAAGGAAAAAATGGTATAATGTGCGTGTCTCGGGGAGAATGTTATAAAATAAAATTATTTATGAAAATTAACACAATAAAAAGGGTTTTACATCATTTGATGATTTAGTAGTATTTTCCAATTTCAGAAAAAGAAATAAATGTTATTATCAAATTTTAATTTCCTTCCAGAAACATTTTTATTTGTATTTTTATATTATAGTTTTAAAAACCCGATCAAACCAGACCAAACCAAACCAGTAGTTGAATCGAAAACCTCGTGAACAGATGAAAAAACTGGTTACGAATTTTTTAATTATCAGTTATCAGTTGACCTGTGTAAATCTCAAATAAATAAGTAAATTTTTCGTTAAAATAAATTACTTAAAGAATCGTCGGATTATTTTTTACTATAAAATTTGGTGTAACGTGAAGGGGTATGATGATTTTATGAACTATGCATTTAAATTATTGAGTTACAAATACTATTATTAGCGATGATATCGTAAAATTCCAAATTAATAAGAATGACATTAATGATAATCACTTCAAACAATTATATATGTAGAAATAAATGATAAAGAATAAATAAACAATTTCATTAAAACTTAATTTTATCGTAAATTATTTCTCGGTAAATTTAAAACTTTATCCAAAAAATTAGCTAATATTCTTCGTTTTAATAGCTAAAAGGTTTTTTTAAAAAAAGAGAAAAAAATAATAACAATAATATGGTGAAATTCTAAACCAATAAAATTGGTATGATGGTAATTGTCATCAAAAAGTTCAAAACCAAAAGCACGATGGATTATAATTAAAAACAATTAGAATAAACTCATTTCAATTTTATTGAGATGTCGTGGTTCTAAACCCGATAATTTATTTTATTTTATTGAGCATTTGGGGTTGTGAACTACGATCTCTCAATAATTTTTATTTTATTTTATTTTATTGAGTTGATGTTCTGAACTCTGTCATTCGATAATTTTTTCCGATTTTATTGACAAGACGAGGTTGCGAACCTCTCCTTATAACTACTTTTTCGATTTTGCTTGGAGTGAAAGTGATACATATATATATATTTTTAATGGATTTTATAATACTACGTTATAAAAGTGTCATCGAGCAACCTTAATCCTCACCCAATTTTTTTCTAAAGTCCAAAAATTGTATTTTGTAGGATATTTTGTTAAATATAATTATTTTATGTACTATTAAAATAAAGTAATAATGGTCTATACGGTATTCCATGATCTTGTTTTGTTCATAGTATAATAATATATTCCTATTTCCTCTTTTTTCTATCAAATTTGATCATCTTTGAAAAAATTAAATAATCTTCAAGAATCCTCTGAATCTTTGTTTTTGTTTTTTTTATTCTTTTTTCTTTATGAATCTTTGTTTTATTAAGCGAACAAGCTCCAAAGTTCAAACCAATATCTGGATTATTTTAAATGTCACTTGAACGGTGCTCACATAAATGTTCAAAGTGAATGTTGAAAAGATCAATTTGATATATGTGTGTGTGCGCGGGCGTGCATGTTTGTCCTACTCCAAAACATCCACTGCTTTTTTTTTTCCGAGTGTATAATTTATATACCTTATTCCAAGACGTACACTGGCTTTATATATATATAATATATTGGAGATTCACAACCTTATACTGCATGCCATACTCGGCAGATGAAGTAAAAAGCGAGCAGCCAACACAGCAAACACAAAACACAAGTACAATAATGAAAATCATTAATATGTTAAACACCACGATCAAAATTTTTGCTCCACTAAAACAACGCAATATATGAGCACAAAACAAAATGGCTCAAAATGCATTGGATAGAACTACATTTCATCAACAATGACCGCATTCCAGAAATGTAAACACGATTAAAGCAGTGAGACAATGAGTATCAAATAATTATCCGGGAAAATCTTGCGATGGAGAGCCAACAAGTCAGTTTCCAGGAAAAGCTAGAGCAAGAAAAAAAGAATTCCACAAGAAAGCTCAAGCCCCAATTACCACGAGTAAAAAAATTGAAGAGAGGATGAGGGTAATGTTATTGTACTTCTGCTTCTCATCTTGACTAATTCCGATCCTCACAGTCGACCATTGTAGCGAATGATCTAACTAAATATTGCTCCAATACTGTTAGTTACAAACATAAAGGCCTTGTTTACATGTTCTTAGTAACCTGTATGCAAACAGCACATAATATTCATTGGCTAAACAATACCATTCTAAATTTATTCGCGGGGGCCAAGTTACCTAGTTTTAAGCAGCCTGAGCAAGAGGTATTGTTCCCTTGGAAGTATGGAGCCTGTAAAGAGTGCAAATACAGTATGCAAGACAACCACAATAAATTAATAATAATATTTATAAAAATCACAAAAAATTTGATAATAAAATTTTGACAGAAATCACCTTTGAAGTTCTCCAACTTCCAACCTGAGAAAGTTCCCAATTTTCACGGTGGATCCCACTTCCTTGGATAAATTGTTCAAAAGTGTCTGCAGGAAGTGGGGCGTGGCACCAATTAAATATGTTCATAACTCATCGTGGGAACATTTTTTTTTTTTGACAAAAATAGCTAGATTCAACAAATAATGTAGTGGCACCAAATAAACAAGTATACTTCTAAATCATTGTTGAATCAAAATCATTAGGGATGAACTTGATATAGAACGCGTAATATTATGTTTTAACTCATTGAAAAATAGAATTATTTTGTTTACACTAAGATCGCTACCTTATGCAAGTTCTGCAGATCTTGTAAATGCATACAGCATCAGCAACAATACAGCTACAATTCAGCTTCACTGTGAGATTCCAGATTGAAATGCATCACTAAAGAGTAAAGAACTATTTCTCTGGCACAGATTTTTTTAGACATTTTTCTTTGACAATTTTCTGATTTCGCCTAACCAATAAATCGAGACACGAGAGCTAAAAGCCAGAGCGAAGGAAGTGAGAAAAATTCATATCTAATGATTCAAACCTTTATGTTTACAGTGTCATCTACAATGAACTTTTGCTCCAAAAGAACCACTTCGGCACTTCCTCAAAATACTTTCTTAGACGGCCTTCAACCATTTTATCTGTGGCCATCTGAGACTTCCCTGTACATTCTGCCTGAAAAAGGTAGCAGCAAGTAGTTAGCATAGACCTCACACAAAGTGATTATTGCAACATAGGTAAAAAATATAACATGATACACCACCATATTTATGAATGAACTCCACACAGATTTAACCATAGCTAAAAGCTTATTTAAATATCTAAGAACAAAGAAACACATCAAGGGAAACAACATAGATACAATAATGTCAGAGAATAAACATAATAATCACACAATTCCTTTTACATTCAACAGAATAAGTATGACTCAATTAGATGACCAACTGGAACTAGAAATTACTCCATATAATACAATTCTAATATGTATTTCCAAGATGTCTCCATCCTATAAATATCTTGGAAGAGCTTGTGAACTAACGCACCTCAAACATCTATTGAGGATTTTACATAGATCCAATGGCTATTAGGCTCCAAAATATGCAAGATAAAGGTCTCCAAGTTTTCATGGATGCATGTGTAGTTCAGATTTTAGATTTTAAAAACTGTACACACAATAAACATAGAAACATTCAGCAAGTACCTGCGACCTCAGAACCTCACGTTCATTTTCTAGCGAATCTGAAGAAACATCTTCCTTCGTCAGAAACAAAGATTTTGCAGCAACCACATGCATTGCTAATTCTGATCCAACATGCTCGACAGCACTCAATGGAGCATTCTTATCCTCTACTTCAAGAGATAAAATTCCAGCAATTTGCCCAATTCCTGTATATCCATTAAGGGCCACAAATATTATAAAATATAAAAACGATGCAATTCGTAGACTTTGTAAATACGCATGTAATTATGCTTTACGTGTATGAAAAGGCACATGCAAAACAGTGGTAATGAAATTTAGAAATTCCTTGCTACCTGGTTGGGGACTTGTGTGGAGATATGTGGAAATGATACCATGCAAAGGTGAAGATATTGCATAACCACCACCAAGTTTGACATTCTCCCCCATCATTGCAGCCACCTCTGTAACTGCACTCTGAGCAGTTCTCCCTCCACTTAACTTGGGATGATCCATATTCAGTTTCAAATCCTGTATAATAAAAGCATTACAGACACAAGGAACTTCACTAAAACTTTAATGAGGCATGGGAAACAAATGCAAGTCCTATCACCATAGACGAATCACAAGATCACAGCTGGCACAAGTTCATAAGTATTATTTGCAAAATTGGACAGGATGAACACTTAGGATGGTTCAAAAAAATGGATATTTTGAGGCAATGATTATCTACCAAAATAACAATAATACATCTTCCCTAGAAACAAAAGATAGGTTATCACCTCTAGATAGCATGATTCAACAGCAGTTGCTACAGCAGACTGATTAGAACCTTCGAGCGACAAAGCAGACTTTGCCAAAGACAAGGCCTAAACAAACACAATTTTTAGCAAATAGGTAAACAACTCGGAATAAATCATGAAAGAAATTATAAGCGAAATGAACTTGCCAAAAGCAACTAAATTATTATACCATTTTCAAAGTAATAAATAGTAACAAAAACGGAAAGGCAGGGTAGAAATGTCATGCTGACCAAGTATTGAAAAATCTCATTCCTAGCAACAAAATCCGTTTCACAGTTGAGCTCAACAACCACAGCCCTCCTTTTGTCCTGTGCCAGTGCAAGAAAACCTTCAGAAGCATTTCGAGCAGATTTTTTTGATGCAAGAACAACCCCTCTTTTTCACAAATCCTTCTGCGCAGCTTCTGTAATAATCCAACACAGATCATTATTAAGGCAATAACCTCTGACTCGAAAATCCAATATTAGAAGTTAAGAAGAAAATTTGTGAACTTGCCGATATCCCAGTTGCAAGTAACAAGAGCAGATTTGACTTCCTTAATGGGAGCGCTTGTTTTCTCCCTCAACTGCTTTATGAGATTCTTCTGTTCCGATGCAGATACTTCGGATGAGTAATTTCGATTAAAGTAGATCCCAAAATGATTGATTGGATGGGAATGATGGAAAAAAGTTGAAGTATAATTTTCAGAAGTCGTCATAAAATAACTTCCTCCTTGTGCTATACAAGTAGAATATAAATGACCACAAGTCACTGGACTATTCAGTCTCTAATATAGAAATTCAATAGGATATTTCAAGCCTCGTCCGAAACTCATTTCAATGATATACAATCTTAACCTGAAAACAGTAAACAGAGATTTTACTTAGAACTACTGGCGTGCTTAATGTGATGAAAAACAAAATACATAAAAAAATTGAGAGTCCCTTCCAATCAAGATTTGGAACAGAAATAAGTCATGCATCAATAACACATAAACACAGTCACCACAATTTGTATCTATATCTATTACTATAAGCTATCCTAAAAGTTTATATCTGTAAGGATGATTGTGTTGATAGGATAATGGAGTGATAGATTTATTCATTATTATGTGTGGTTTGAATAATCAAATATAAGATAAAATTTAACATTGTTAAAAATTACCAATAGTGGCCATAAAAAAAATCCCAGTATGACTTTTCACACTTTTTTTGTTTGTGATTTCAAATACTTACAGATAAAAATAAATAAATATTTTCAAGTTATTGTTCTCCCAACGTCATTTATTATCTTCTTGTAATTCCTTTTTTCATTGTTTTAGTGCTTCAGCTATCTGATCCTTCCAAATAATTGTTTTGTTTTGAGAGAGTCAAACCAAGTACCCAAGAACCACCACATGAGAAAATGAAAAACATAGTCCATACCATTGAGTTAAACTACACAATAACGTAGGCTTACAGTACTAAATCCTTAATGTTGGTAGTTATTTTTGGTGTTTTCGACTACTACAAAACCGGCCTTCTATTCAATGCGTTAATTAGCAAACTAAGCGGTTTAATCTAGCCTCTGCAAGGGGAACTATTTGTGGAGAAATCAAGTTACTCAGTTATTGATCAAGTCAAGACATCAGCTGCAGCTGTAATGTGCGACAAAAGTTCTTACTCATTCAAAACCAGCTCACAGTACAAATAGACAGACTAAAAGTAGGAAACTTTAAGATTGGAAAAGTAGACAAATTATACGAATCTTAGAACATTCCTCGTACTTCGTGATAGATGAAGCTATTTCCTTTTTCCCCTTCGAATCTCACTTCTCACACGGTAAAAGAAATAATCAACCATTTCAAGAAACAAATTACCAAGAAAACACATGTTATCAGAAATCCAAGGGATCGACAACATCATTTCTTATGAAAAGAATGGCAATGTAAGCAATCATCGAAACCATCGTTTGATGACTTGATCAAATTTATCAAGAACATACGAACCAAATGGAGGCGTGGAAACGAGAGTTCGGACGGTTAGCGAGGTGGAAGTCGAAGAACGGAGAACATAATTATTTTTAAATTCGAGTCAACTGTTATCGATTTGGTCCAGTTTTTAAAAGTATGGTTTAAATTTTTTGATAAAATATATTTCTGGCAGAAAAATTAAAATTTGGCAATAATATTTAAATTTATTCCGAAATTGGAAATACTTCAAAATCGTTAAATTAATTTTCATAAATAAATGTATAACATTTTAACCCGTGATATTTTGTAGTATTATTTGTACAAAAGTTTCGGACTCAAATTTACAACTAGACCCGCTTTACCTGAGGCCCATTTATCCGGCCCACCAATTTCCTCACCTTCTTAGACCTTGAGCTCCGTTCTTCGACTTCAATAATATCAAGATAATAAAATATAATAATATTTTATTTCCTTTCTTGTAAATTTATTTCCAAATTTAATCATTTTTTCTCTTTTATTCAAATCTACAATTATTAATTCAATTAATCACATAATTAGGGATAAAAAGTCTAGATAAACACAAATAAAATCCCTAAATCTCTATAAGATATGGGCTTATCACTTACCTAAGAAACAAGATTAACTAATATAAGAAGCAAGTGGACATGGGGAATAAGATAACCTCATAATACAAAATTTCAATATTCAAATTGGCATCACAACTTCACATTCAAAATGTTTCTCACACAACAAAATTCGTTGGTACGGGCACGTTATACCTGATATAGAGTGCAACCAAAGTTGTCATCAACCAAATTCTAAGCCCTCAAATCAACTAGTCACATTATATGGTGTCCCCAAAAGCACCAAAATAAAATAACGAAAGGTACAATATAAAAGAAGAGAATAACCTCAAACCAAGAATGGAACGACGAACGGTGCACAACTAAGCATATCATCATAATAATAACGTCTAATTACAATACAATAAATTTTCCATCTATCATTGAATCATGTCCAATTAATTTGTAAATATATAGCAAACCAACTATGGAACATAATAACACATAATTTGGACTAAGCTAAACGAATGCAATACAATTTTGTAAATCAATAGTAAGGAGTAAGATAATTACCAATCAAGCTCAAGATTCCTGTGATAACCAAGATTCTAAAGGACTCCTTGTTCTATAAGCATGCTTTCACAAGGAACTTGCGGCAGATGTTTAGCAGCAATCCATTGGCTAGGGACCAGAAGATTATTATTCTTCTGGGGATTCCATAACATTGATATGTTCATGCATTATCCATCTTAATCGCACCTGAGAATCTGATAGCACCTTACCAAGCCTTTGCTTGAGATATGGAGAAAGCCTATCACAACTAGTTAACACATCAAGTGATTGGACCACACATTTCCTAACAATCACATCAAAAGCTGTCGATATTCCACGAAGTATAATCTCTTTTCTCTCAAGATCATAATTATCCAACAATATAAAGAGAAATTCAAGAAGAGAATGTGTAACATCAATGTAATTAGGTAGAGAATGGACCATCAACAAAATAGCAGGTTCAAGACTCATGATATTATCCACCTTTTCATCAAAGAAGAGCCAATCATAGAACAACGCAAGCTTCACATTTGCTTCAACATAGTTCTTCAGGCCACACTTCAATAACCAACCAATCACAGCCCATCTTGGGATGATATCCGATTGAATTATGTCATTACATGGATGATGAGCACAACATATAAATCTCAGAATGTCAGTGACTACTGTCTTCCTCTCAGGCACAGCCAGAAATTTCTTCATAAACCAAATTTGATGCCGCTTATGACTTCCAATCTTCACATTAGTCAGCAAAAACCTCAACTGTGATTCCATTTCTGGAGTTATCCTAAGCAAAAAATACTTGCTTGCAGTTCGTGCACTATATGTCTGTGATATGTCTACAAATCCATCAACTTTAAAAGCACTTGGATTATACAGCAAGTCTTTCCATATGTCTCGAAAGTCAGGTACATAAACTAAATCTTGCAAAAGCCTAACAAGATCTCTCCCAATGTTTAAACATAAATGAAACTCCTGTCTCAAAATTTTAACACAAAAGTCAATCTCCATTTGCCTCAAAGCCTCAAATTTTGGAACATTCAATACCCTACAGTGATCAGCCAATAACCGCAGAAACACATACAAAGCACCAGTCAAAACAAATGGCTCCTCCTTTAACAAACAATCCCATTTGCTTGACAATAGGCAGATCATTTCAAAGCACAACCACAGATTCTCTTCGCCAAAGTCCCCACCAACAATCTGCCTCAAAAGGGCGACCAACAAACCATCAAACCCAACTGCCGCCACATTAACCATCTCCCGAGTTACCCAAAGCAACTGTTTCCGCACAAGATCAACAAGTTTCACAAACATCTCATTCACAATCTTGATGAGCAGCCCAGTAAAATACTCATATCCATCAGAACTTTTGCCATGTAAGTGTTTGATGTGAACTTTAGCTAGGTGAGATTCGCATAAAATGCCGTAAAGGATTGCTCTATTGAGATTTTCATACTCTTTTTGAGTTGGGATAGTTAGAGGAAAAGGGGGTCTCAGGTTGGGTTCAAGAGAGATGAAAGCTTCCCTCAAAGAGATTTCAAGGGAGTTTTCTGCTTCATGAGTGCGTCTATCTACAAGTTTGGACGCCATTTTTCGATTGCAATGACACATCCAATTTCTATCGTTATCTATTTTATCCTACAAAAGAATAAATACATGCAATAAAACAAATTAAACTATATATCATAATCTACAAATCTGAAACATTTTTCAACACTTAATTAATTAATTGATATACGATATAAAAAATAGTAATCCGAACAAGATATAATAAGATTCAAAATATGAAATCTCGAGTTTAATACCTCAAAAAGGGGAAGACGGGTCGTCGGAGAAGACACAGACACGCTGATATAGAAGCGAGACAAGAAATCGTAGTGAAAAAATAAGCTCGAAGTGGTCGAATAAATAGGCATTTAGCCACGGTTTTTGACAAAACCGTCTTCCAAACTCCTTTTTCCTCTCGCTTTCATCGAACTAGTTCTCTCCATATACCTCGTCTGCATTTTCACTTCAAAACGCCCCAAAGAACAGAACAAAAATAAATCAACCCTATGCCCGCAAAACAAAATCAATTCAACAACTGTTCAAACCAAGTCGAACAGATCTTAGTTTGCCCAAGAATCACTAACCCCCCTCGATTTTCGCTAAAAAAAATCAAGATCATTAAGCGTAAAATCGTCCGACGACGCAAATACTAATGCGATTGATTGCCTGATGGGCAGAAGAGCTTCCAAGGTAAAACAGCAAGTGAGCAGAGTTTATTTTAACCTTTATCAATAGGGATAGGTATCTGTTCAGTATGGGATTGTGTAGAGAGATGCACAGAGCGCAAAGAAGGAAATCGAATTGAATACAAACGAAGAATTTGAGATCTTCTTGAGTTCCCTTTTCGCTTTTGGCCAACTGCGGCCAAGTACTCGACTGCAGCGATTGGTTTTGATACGATTTTATTTATTCTTTGAATTTCATCCGTATCCCATATCCATCGGATTATCAGATACTCATACTCTACCCAAATATTCAAGTATCATAAATAATTGAGTTTTTTCAAATTTAAATTGTTTCAATGAAGTTATGAATATTTAAAAAATTATTTAAATGAACAAATAAGAAAAATTATTCACGCTTTATATATATATATAATTAATGAAGTTTTATGTATTTTCTTCTCTTTTAATATACAAAGCATCGTTTTCTTTAATTTTCAAATTTATGGTTATATGTATTGAAAACTCCGAAAATCGGTGGATTTAAACGGGTATTCGGATCGGGTGTGGGTCGGATTATATCAAACTCACCTCCATACCCGAACCCGAATATCCCCATACCCGATTACCCAATTATTTAATCGGGTCTAAAAATCCCTCCATACCCTCTTCTATTCGGGTCGGGTATCGGATCCTCCAACGGGTTCAGAGGAAATTGCCATCCCTACCATTGATCCAGAAAAAATTATAAAACTATATTATAGAATACAATAAATTTTAAAAATCATAAAAAAAAATATCCCACTTAAACAATTATTTTAATCAATTTCTTATAATTCATCCTTAAAATCCTNGAGAGCTTATTTTTTTATTTTATATATGTATATAATATTTTATATTATATATACTATTATCTATATACTATTATATTAAGTGTGAGTACATGATAATAACTACCTAGAGAGGACACCAACTTTTTTTTTCCCAATTTTACCATTATATGATATTAATATTACACACTTGTTTTTTACTTTTTCGTTTTAATTTCAACACACAATTTTATTTTTATTTATTTAAATTTCAACAATTCAAATATCAATTTAGACCCTCCATAATTTGTCAAATTTCACTTTATTCCATCGATAATAATAAAAAAGATTGTACACACACGCATCGCGTGTGCATAGTAACTAGTACTTTAAAGTAACTAACTTAGAGAACACCAAAATATTTAATTCTATGATTACCTTTCTTACTCTACTAAAAACTTCTCTAAATCACTCCATATTTTACATTAAAAAAATCTAAACAAAATTTCTTTTTTAAATCGAACAACTCTTCTAAATTGAAAATAATTTCGTGTTAATTGTTTGTATTATTTGATCAAATTAAAAATAATAAGCACACATATAACGCATGTGCATCTTTTACTAGTATATATGGATTTTGCAGTTGAGAAAGTGTGTTCATTTTTTTAATTTTTTTTTGTTTTATTTGATTATTATGGGCATGGATTTATTTTATTTTTATATTTGTATTACATTGTTAGCTTGATAGCTTCAAATATGTAATTTTTCATTTCATAACTTCTCATTATAATAAATAAAATATCAATTTCCCGTTATTGATATTTTTCTCTTATATTAATCAGCGAGTATATTTTTTATGAGACAATTTTACGGGTCTATATCTGTTAGACGAATCGACTCTATCCACCTAAAAATGTAACACTTTTGGAATGAAAAGAAATATTTTTTCTTAATTTATGTCGGGTAGGAGATATTTTTCATAAAATTGATCCATAAGATTATATTACAAAAAGTTTGATGTCAATGAATAAAATTTATTATCTTAAGCTGTTCTGATCATTCAAAAACCTGTGTCAAATTTGATTTACGACAATCATACAATCTTTATATCAACTTTCCAAATCAAATCAGGATCAGCAACATGAAGAGAGCTGATCACTCCAATGAAGCCAGAACTGGCGAACTTGATTGTAGTTGTGATCATAGTTATTAGTATTTTACTGGTAAACACTAGTATTTTAGATGGCACATGCACGAGAAAGCCAGTGACAACCAGTTCGGTCTACCTAGATTATTAGTATTCGATGTATGCACCTTAATTCAGCCTATAACATGAATTCGTGCGAAACACGTGGGGATTTTCACAAATGATCTTGGTGCCTTATCTTGAATATATCGCCTCAGTGACTAGTAAGATAAAGGAAATGTCAGGAGAAATATAGAGCCAATTTCACGCATAAAAAATCGTTAATACATATTCCAGGACTTCAGAGTCTACTGGGACATGGAACCTAAAAGGCGCTTGGGTCATAAGCAACTATAGTCAGCAATATATGATAACAACCAATCCACCAAGCCAAATAAAAACATAGAAAAAATCAACATATCCCAAGTTCTGATGTTGCCGAGGTGCTCTTTTGTTGGCCAAACTCGTGAATTCTGGCATAAACTTTCTCCATAATGGGGCGGCAGATGAGTGGAGATGTGCAAGGGCCACACATAAGATAGATAACATTACCCAATGACCTCATATAGATGCCGTCTTCACGGAGTTTCTTGATAAGAGAGCTTGCATAAGTTGATGCATACCTGCAATCCATGCAAAAGTTGCTTTTTAGATTTTATAAGTACTAATACTTCGTGCTGAAATTGCTAGTGAAGTATGAGAGATTGTTGCAGAAATAAATTCAAATCAGAGATATTATCGTTATTATGCTGTCACATTGCTAAAAGGGTTTGACAAAAGTTTGATCTGTCATCAACTAAAGACATAGTGCAAAGGATAAGTATTCTACACACTTCGAAGCAATGGAATCCTCAACTATTTAACTGAAATCTATAATATATGGTACTTCTAAATTGGCCACATGCTCATGGTGTTGGATACTTCAAGAATATAAATGGGATACTTCTACAAACTTAAATAGAAGTGTCCATCTATGGACAAAATGCACATACATTCTGACACGATTAACAATGAGATTTTGATTGTACCAGATACAAGATGATCGTATTTCAACAATACCAAATGTCATTACATATTTTAAGTTTTAAAATAGTTATTGACTTGTTTTCATTTAAAAATAAATATAAACTATATAACAAATGATAATTCGTAATCGATACATTTAAATTTTTTATCCGAATGCATTATAAGTGATAATTTTATAAATTGCAAATCCTTGTCATGTTTAAGATATTTGCATAATTTTTTTATATGCACATGTGTGTATATGCATGCCTATATAAAACAGTTAAATCCTAATTTTTTGAAATTGGCCATATTCTTATCCATGAAATTCCGATGATAATCAAATTCGAACCAACTGATACTTTGGCTGGACATTGAAAAGAAACAACCAACTGAAACTTCTTTGATTGATCATGCTGACAACAGCAACTTGAATAGCTTCAAGAAACTTAGTAAAAGAATGAATGAGGATGCAAGTCAAGAAATTTTTACCCAGCATTACAGCCTTCAGCTAGAAGTTCAACGGCACAGAGAGTTCCCAGAGCCACTACTCGATGGACTACTGGATGTGATGAGATCTGGAGTACTAACTCTGCATCCCACAACTGAAAACATTAGAAGAAACCATTAGAGATGGTATTTGACACAAAGATTCAGGAATAATCAATGCATCAAGATCTTGGGGTCCTCGCTTGGCACTTTCACTAGTACTGAAAATTCTCTCCTCTTAATGATCTTCCATCATCAGCACTAGATGTAGCAGAATGAAGTGTCTCAATGCACCATCAATGCCAATTACTCGGAGTAAAAGTTAAACAAAAAGATGCAGTTTCACCTTTTCTAGAACAATAATATCAGAAAAAATAAGTTGGTCAGATCATTGATAAAAGTATATACATGCAACTACTCCTTTGAATGACATGTAGAATGCGATGTTACTTTATAGAAATCAAAGAGAAAAACGTAATTAAGAGTGCTGTCTAGCTTTGCTGGGTAAGGAGTAAGAAAAATATTCTGTTGAGATATTTTTCAATCTTTGGGGTTATTTCCTTTTGAAGGTTTGGTCATTAGTTTTGCAAGGAACTCATATTACTATTTCGAATGAAAATCTTCTCGTTGAGTTCTGTTTTCGAATTTTAGATAAATTATTACCAACTTATCTTTGGGTTCATAACTTCATATCGGTGTATGTGTTATACAGAGGTTAAGTAGGGATGCAAATATACTTATAAGGTGAAACCTAAAGATAAAAATCATAATACAACCATATGACCCGCAACATTGAAGTAAAACCATCGAGTAGAAAATAAAAAATATACATATATTTTTGTCTGGTGTGCATGGAAAGTCGGAACTGCATTAATAGAAGAACATGTCTAAATCCATTCAGGCGCGATAATCCTGACATACAGATGAAAATAGAAACGATCTCTGAAAAAGTAGCCAGATATGAAATCAGGCATGATTGATATTTTCGATACAAATGATGTTCAAAATGTGCAATTTTAATCACCATTTCTCCTGAAGAAACATTGTTTCACACATAATTTTCATGTTCACGTTATAGTCCTTAAACCGTTTTAAGGACTTGACAGCAGCCATACATCCCATGGCATGTGCCGAATATGAGTGTCCATGCAAAAGAGCCAAAAGCTGTAAGACATGCACCCATAATAGAATGCAAAGTTTCAATGATTAACAATCATGGTATTAACCTCGAATAAAAATAGGTTATTACTTCTGAGCATCAGATTAGAGCATATATATTTACGACTGTCAGTCACAGCACTCAGATAATACATTTTTAGTCAAGCATTTAATTAATTACAATAAAGTTAAAATAAAACTATATCCACATTTATGAAAATGATTATTTTATAATAACATGTAGCTTAGCTATTCACAAAGTGTATAACAATTTAACTTTATTTTCTAGACGATAAAATCTTCACAATAATTTTATAAAAAAAATTTTTTTTAACAATAATTAATACAAGCATAAATGCAAATCATTTTGTCAAGTAGAGTCAAAGTTTAAAGAGAATATTTTTCATGATTTTATCAAACTACTATAAATTAAGCAAAATTTGCAGCCAAAAATAAAACTTCACGAACTCTTTCCATGTCCCAAATCTAAGACCCGCTCAAATCTCTTAATCAGCAGTCACATCGAAAACCAATGGAGTATTAGAATCATTAACAAGCATGTTCTATGTTACCTGTAAATAATTCCTCGTAATTTTGTCTGGGATATGAAATGCAAAAAAAAATTGCAAGCTCAATCTAAATTCTGTCTCCCTCTTGCCAATTTTTTTAAAGCAAACCCAAGCTCTGATTGAGAAAATATATTCATGTCAATCATATAGGAGCTATCAAGACAAAATATTGGTTTCCTTTAAAGATTTATTGAAAAGGTTCTCAAATTAAACTAGATATTTTGAAATCTCAATCTCACCAAGAACACAAAATACATGTCAAAATGTCATCCCTTGTAGCACTTTTTAAAGTATGATAATGCTTCAAAACCACAACAAATAGTGTCATGAAAAATAAAACAAAAAGGACGTGCTACTCAAAATTAGACTTGGTTACCTGGTAAATGATGAAATAGAACCAAATAGCCACAAGTAAACAAGGATCTTCCCCATGACAATCAGGACAGAGATTAGAACACATCTTACGCTTTACCCATCACTAAACTAATGCCAGCTTTCACCTATTCCGTGCAAGCATTTGACAACATCAACCAATTAGGTAAGACATTGTTATGTAACAACTATCAAGCTCAACAGCCACAAAATCATCATTAAACTCAAATGATAAAAGACTTGTTTAATCTGTGAAACTCAATGCAACGGCTGAAACAAAGACGGGTTTGATTAGTAGCGTGGAACCGGAAATTAGCAGGCACGGTTTTAATTTCAATCCGCGAAAGAAAAAAATTTCAATCAAAATCACTTAGATGTCTGCAAGCTTGTTTATCATACAGCTGGTGAAGGACATCCATTTACTTTAAACCGTTAGATTATGTCACATATATATGGGGTTCAATGAGATCTATAAAATTAGTAGGAAATCTACTGGTTATACTGGGTGAAGTTTCACTACGTTTAGCATAGACTTAGAACATCTAGCATTATTTGCCGAAGCAATGGAATACATCATTTGAACCCCGAGAAAAAATTCAAATAAGATAAAAAAATATACATCAAAAAGCCATTTATTTAACCACATTCAAGCATGAATAAATAAAACCCAACCCATAAGTTGAACGATCATTAACCACATGAAATGGCAGTGGAGGAGCTAATCAATTCTATCAAAATCAATTAACCGAACAGAATCATCCAGCCTCATAGATGAAAAATCCCAAAAAATATATATATGTGTGTGTTTTCATGATACACAGTCACATGATTTGTTCGAGCATTTGCTTGCATCAATAAGCAGGATATGAAGACATTTATCACAATTGATAAAGGCAAAGCATAAAAAAATAAAAGGATTTAAAACAAATAATCGTCAATTAGGGATTTACCTCAGCCACTGGGAATGCGATCGACGAAACTGTGAAGGAAAAAATGGTATTCTGTGCGACACTGGTTTGAAGCCCGAGTCGGGACGACCTAAAGTCTAAAGAGTCTCCCTCACGGAGTAAAATGTTTTAAAATAAAATAAAAAATTATTTTTCAAAATTAACAGTCCTCGCATTTTTTGAATTATTAATTCACGAGCCTCTCAATCACTACTTTGTGTTTTCACGAGTAGAAAATGCGAGTGCTACTCGTTTTTTCGTTTTACATAAAATTTGGAAAATTTCCCTCAATCATACAATTTCAAAGAAAGACAAAACATCATTCGATTCAAAAGAGTCCACTTCTATATTATCGATATTGGTGGATGGAAAGTCAGACAGCGATAATAAGTCACCTTCTGAAAGATGGATGATTGTGATTAAAAAATGAAAGTTTAAATGGTTTATGATATACTTCTATAACAACTTAGTTAATCATTTTTGTGAAGTAAGGGTAGATACAGAGTAATTTCTATAGAGAGTCCATGAGTAATTGCATAGGTGCGTGCCTAAACTTGGGTCGTGACATCACCCTCGATCCACCACTAAAATCACGTGATTAACATTTTTGCGTCGCATGTTCAGAAAGTGGCTCTCACCCACGTAGCATTTTGCTCTACATAAAACTTATTTTTCGATGTTCGTGTTAGTGACCGTCTCTGACACCTTTTCGTCATGCCTCAGGTCCAGGCCCGCGCTTGCGCGACCGCATAATGGATCTCTATAATAACTACTTTATATCCATGAATGCTTTACGAAAATGATCGACAAAAGTTATTCTAGAACTCAATTGTATCTCATTATAAACTGATTTTAGATCTTCATTTTTTTATTTTTTATTTTTTTTATGTGGGACAAGATTATTACAAATCAAAAGTAGTGGTCGTTGTTTGATATTTTGATGCTATTTTATTTTAGTCCAGTTCAAATTTTTTTTAAAAAAAAAAAATCATAATGTGTTTTTTTTAAAAGGAATTTAAAAAAAAAAAAAACACACACACACACACACAAACACAGAAAGATCTTTTCAAAATTCCCCTTTTGAACTATCTCCTTGGGATTTCTAAGTTAAACATCATATACATACAAATAATTAAACATCAGATGCATACAAATAATTTACTAGATTACCAATACCAAATATTATATTGAACTATGAAATGAAATTTAAAAAAAAAAAAAAAACATACTCTCAACACATGATATTTCTCGGCCTTAACCTAAGAAAATCTACTCGATGAATTCAGAATAAATCACTATAATAATATTTAGAAACTTGACAACTTCTCAAGAAAGAGAAGAAAAATATCGGAAATATTCCGCCATCGTTAGGACAGTTAAACCAACTCTCATACGAGCTTCCGTATGAAAGCAATGCTCTAACCACGGAGTTAAGTATGTTATTTATGATTCTCAGAATTAAAATCCGAAAATCCATATTGAAACTTGAAAACTAATCTCTTCAATCCAAAATGGCAGAGTCTTCAAGTGAATTTTCTTTCCTCTTACTCGTTTAACTCATGCACGATCCATCCACGGACTTTGCACCATTCACGTGGGTTGCTTTTTCTCTCAGCCTTGGTCCTTTGCATGCATGGCCTCCGTCTCTCATGCAAGTTAAAATTGTAGGGTCACCGGTGTGCCCACAAATCACCCACGGTTTAAGCCACAGACCCGTGGTGCATTTTAAATACACCAAAAAATCATATCATCTCGAAGTGAAAAAATGCATGAATAGCCCAAATTTCGCCTATGTTTGTAAATTTGATATATATCAAATTCATCATAATTAACATGATTTATATGAATTAACAAGGAGGTGGATTTTCAAATCGACCAAACAAAAATTCATTCAAATAACCAAATGATTTTCAAATACGTACATGACTTCAAATCCTTCCATCCGAGCACGTACAACCTGAAAGAATTTAACACATATTGTATTTGTTAACAATTATATTATATATAATATCTAATTCAATTGAGTCAAGCAAGTGATTTATAAAATCGATTCAATATTTGTATTTAAAGTATGAAATTTAATGTGTAAAAATCATATAGTATTAGGTTTGATAAGATTCTAATGAAAGTGTGCCATTTATAGGTGCTTTGAAAATGAAACATGAATGGACATGTTGAAGAATTGTAGTCCCCAAAACCAAACCTACAAAAACAAAAAAGTATCCTTCCTTCCCATTCGAAGAGAGTGGTGTGCTGTCGTTGACCACCAAATTAATTCCTACTCTTTTAAATAAAAACGAGTATAATGGTGAGTAGGGTCGAATCCACAGGGAACGGTAGATTTATTTCTTTTGATAACAAAAATAGAAGGGGAGATTTGTTTTGATAATTACTAAATAAAATAACCTAAACTAAAATTACCAAGCAAGACAAAATATTGAATCTAGAATTGAAAATTAATCGACGAAAATAAAGTGAAAAATATATTATGAGAAATACTGATTCAAAGGGATTCTACTATTTAATTATCTCATTGTTCATCGGTTAACCAATCATTTATTCATGTTATTACAAGCAATTAACCATAGAATTATAGGGATAGCCGCTAAAATTTTTGTGTTTTCCTAAATTAATTGACCAAACCCAGCATCCAGTCAAAACTTACCAATAATCAACTGGGCACGATAGCGTTCCATATTAATTAAAGATAGCATTTTAGTTTCGTGAAAACAGTTAATCCTAAAATCTAACAACCGAGATAGCTGCAATTGGAAGATCTAGTTCCGTCGATTTATTTAGATTACACATATTATGATAGCACAACACATCTAACCTATTGCTACTCATGTACCAATCGTTCATGACAATTACGGATCACTGAATTCATGGTTAGCATTAGAAAATCATACATCGAATTAAATTGTCAGATTAATTGACGTATAACATTTATATAATTAAATCATAAATCAACGAATACTTGAGCAAAAAAGAATAATAAATTAAAGTGCAAAAACCTCACAGTGATAAAATTAAAATAGTAGATTATCCCTTGAATCAGACTAAGAAAATTAGCCTAACATGGTTTGATATACAATCTCCATGAAAGTTAAATAAAGAAAAATAAACAAAAGTATGAAAACTAAATTCAAAGGAAAATTGACACCACAAAAATCCTTTGCCTTCCACGTGAGTTGTTAGTGATTGGATGAAAAATCTTCTCTGCCGCCTCCCTTGTACTTGTGTTACGTGAGATTGGAAATTGGTTGGAGAGATCTTTTTAATTCTTGTGCTGCCGCTGGAGTGGTAGATTTGGGCCTTTTTTTATTTAAGCTAAAAAAAAGCCCACTAATCTTAATTAACCCTAAATCTTAAAATATAAAATAATAGATAATATTTTATCTATATTTTCCCTCTTTGTACTTTTTGGCAGCTGAAATATCACCACAAGACGTGGCCACGCCTTATTCCCGGACCTCTTCTGGTTTGGCCATTTTCTTTCAAACTATATCTTGGAAACTTCAAATGTGATAAATATCGCCCTTTTTAACTCAATTTTTGCTCCAAGACCGTGAAAGTTCCTCCTATAATAAAATTACACAAAAATGTGTCAATTAAACATATCGGAGGTTAGAATAATGGGAAATATGAAAATAAAATATTAACTATTTCGAGCCTATCAAAATCTCCCACACCTAAACGATGCTTGTCCTCAAGCATACAATAGATCAACTCATTATCTCAATTTTTCGTCTTCCTTCCGCTTCCTCTACTTATCCAAAACATTTTTCATGCAACAAGACATTTTACTTTCAGAGCATCCCACAAAATAACATCATGAACAATCACTGCAATCAGAATGTGTAGAAATTAAAATGCATGGGATTTAACAACTCCTCACAAGATTCGCTCATTCCGCTCATTAGTGTCTAGGATATATATATCAACAAACTCTAATGTCAAATGCACTGAAAATTTTTACCATAGGCTTGCAAATATATCACATCCTTCCACTAAATGAATGAATTAAAATACACAAACAAGAAGGGCTATAAATGGGTTGTAACGTGGCTAGAGGTAAGGTAGGATAAAAGGAAACAATGAGCTATGGAATTGGAGAAACCATATGCACTTTTCACAAAAACAATTTGCCTCTAAAAACTCTTATATCTCATTATAAGAATCAAGAGCATTTTTTTTTTATTTGTTTGCTCTTCTTTTCTTTGTCTCTTCGTCTACTTCTTTTTTTTTCTATTTTTTTTTTTTTTTTGTTTTTTTTTTTTTTTTTGTAGACGGTGACTATTATGATTCGAGATTGACTAAATCCCAACAATTCACACTATTTTGGATTGAGTGATGCTATTTGTGAAAAGTTTACATGATTCTCCAATTCAAGGTTCAAACAAGGGGATAACCAACAAAAAGGATTTTTCACGGCTTGTAATGTGGTTATTTTTATTCAAAGAAAAAGGCTGAGGCTCAAAATTGGTTCACTAGGGGTCTATGAATCAGGGTAGGCTCAAAAAACGGCTCAGATGATGCGAAAGAAAATGGTTTGAACCTAATGCACTTATCATATTTTCTATGTACCTACTCCACCACAAAGTGTTGACAAAGACATGTATAACACTGCAAGTTCTAGAAAAATTAACAATGCAATGACAACACACAATCAAAGAAAATGGAGCATGATATCATGATTGCTCATAGGCTCAAAGCTAACCAAGAAAAAATATAGCAATTGTGTTAAATCCCACACACTTGTCCTCTCTAACTATCATCAAGAGCAACTTATTCATAATGCAAAAGTGAGAATGCAAAAACAATTTGCACGCAAAGAAAACATAAAAATTTTTTTTCCGCATCGGAGGCAATCAGGATTCAGAAGAAATAGATAACAAATGAACTAGGTGCTTGGAACTAACAATATCACAATCTTTTTGATTTTTTTTTTTAAAACCCAAAATGCAAAAAAAAAAAAAATTAAAATACCAAAAATCAAATGAAAAATCGAAAATCCCACGGTCATGTCAAACTTCTCACAATCAAATCAAAAACTCTCACACCTAAACTTGGCATTGTCCTCAATGACAAAAAATAGATGCTCAACTAAAAAAATAAAATAGTAGGAAAAGTTAGAGAACTCCCCTGAAAAATGATGAGCATCGTAAAGAAACATCGTCTACTGCTGCGGTGGGAGAAACGGTGGATCGATGATGGAAGCTGCTGAGAGAAGATGTGAAAGGGATGAGATCAAATATGGTTAGATAAAACAAACGTAAATTATGATTTTATTTTATTTTTTTCAAAATCAGAAGATGTTTTCTTACAAGGCGTGATCACGCCTTGTCAGAATACATCTACTGCGTTTTTTTTTTATATCAGTAGAGGTTTTTCAACAAGGCGTGGTCACGCCTTGTGCGAAGATCTCTACTGGAATGAAATTTTTTTTTATTTTTTATATCAGTAGAGGTTTTTCAACAAGGCGTGGTCACACGCCTTGTGCGAAGATCTCTACTGGAATGAAATTTTTTTTTTTATATCAGTAGAGGTTTTTCAACAAGGCGTGGCCACGCCTTGTGCGAAAACCTCTACTGGAATAAAATAAAAAATAACAAAAACTAGAATTTGGGTTGCCTCCCAAAAGCGCAATTTTTTTAAGTCGTTATGCTCGACATTCATTCTTTCTTGTTGCTCATGGTGGTTCATAGATGGTCACTTTGTCCACTTTATCTCGCTTGAATATTTCATAGCAAATTTTAGCATGTGCATGTTTTCTTTGAATTTCTTTGAGATCTCTATCCCTTGAATATTTCCTCCTTTTTTCATGAGTACATGCTTGGGTTGATCTGGAGGGAGTCTTCGCTCAATTTTAGATATTTGCGAATCAGATAGAGAAAATCTAGTATTAGAATTTTCAACATGTCTTTCAATAATCTCTTCTAAATCATTCTTATTTTGAATTTTCTTGTGACAAGTGATTAGCGATATCAAGAGTATTAATAGTGCTTTCACTAAGAGGATATTTCATGGT
Organism: Primulina huaijiensis; assembly: GCF_012295235.1. Classification (NCBI taxonomy): domain Eukaryota; kingdom Viridiplantae; phylum Streptophyta; class Magnoliopsida; order Lamiales; family Gesneriaceae; genus Primulina; species Primulina huaijiensis. The sequence goes on from NC_133322.1 coordinate 4,808,457, forward strand.
ATCATAAATATTAAACTTAGCAATCTCACCATCAAATTCCATAGTAAGGGTACCACTATTAACATTTATGACAGACTTTGAAGTTTTAAAAAATGGTCTTCCTAGCAAAATTTGACTGTTTAAATCATCATTTTCCATGTCAAGCACATAAAAGTCAGCAGGAAAAACCAAATTTTCAACTTTCACAAGAACATTTTCAATTACACCTCTAGGATAAACAGTAGACCTATCAGCCAACTGGATCACAATGTCGGTTTCAGTCAGAGGTCCAAGTTCCAAATAATTATAAATAGAATCAGGCATGACATTGATAGAAGCACCTAAATCCAACATAGCCTTTTCAAGTCTAGTATCGCCAATAGTACAAGGGATAGAAAACATACCTGGATCACTGCATTTCATAGGAATAGTTTTTTGAATGACTGCAGAAACATGTTCTCCTACCTTTTCCCTTTCACACCCCTTCAACTTATGTCTCTTTTTTGTAGTACACAACTCTTTTAAAATTGTAGCACAACGAGGTACTGGTTTAATAGCATCTAATGAAGGAATATTTACCTCGCCTCTACAAAGAGTGTCATTCAACTCTTTAATACTTTCACATTTCCTGTTCAATGCAAGAGGGAATGGGGGAATAGGTTTATACTCAAATAGAGGAGAAAACTTACCTTTCGGAGCATCATCTTGATTGATTATTTTATCCTCAACTTTTATCTCATTATCTTCTTTTTGGTTGGCTGATGCTTGTACCCCAATTTCTTGAACTTCCAATTCTTTACAATTTCTTAAAGTAATTGCACTCACATTCTCCCTTGGATTCACCACTGTCTGAGAAGATAGATTACCTAAATTTTGTGCTTCCAACTTGTGAATTGAACTCGCCAACTGTCCCACTTGAGTGCTCAAATTCTGAATGCTAGCCCTTGTTTCTTGTTGAAATTTTTGAGTGTTCTCAGCTAAGGATTGGACAATTTCATCTAATGACATACCTGAGTTAGACGCTTGCGCAGGTGCGTGTTGTTTTTTCCAATTTTGCTGTGGATATTCTTGTTCGCCTCCTTGATTCTTATAGCTGAAATTTGGGTGATCCCTCCATCCTGGATTGTAGCTATTAGAATATGGGTCATATCGACGCTGGGGCTGCCCAGGAAATCCACCAATCGCATTGGCTTGCATGGGTTCTTCTTGTAATGACGGACACATATCTGTAGAATGTCCCACCATAGCACATACACCACAAGCTTTTACCTGTTGCACCTGTCCTGCAACCAATTTTTCCAAAAGAGACGTCAAAGAATCTAACTTTTGATCGATAGGAGTAACACTTACCTCATTGACTTGTCGTGGAGGGTTGTCTTGCCTAGTACCAAACTGTTGTGCATTGGCAGCCATGTTGGAAATTAGAGCTCGTGCCTCTTGAGGCGTTTTGTTCACCAATGCACCTCCACTTGCAGCATCAATCATGTTCCTATCAAAGAGCGAGAGTCCCTCATAAAAATATTGAACTAGTAGTTGTTCTGGAATCTGGTGTTGTGGGCAACTGGCACACAACTGCTTGAATCTCTCCCAATACTCATACAAAGTTTCCTCATGCAGCTGTCTAATCCCACAAATGTCTTTTCTAATATTAGCTGCTCGCGAAGCTGGGAAGAATTTCTCCAAAAATTGTTGTTTCATATTGTCCCAAGTCGTTATGGATCCAGAAGGCAGGTAGTAGAGCCAATCTTTAGCCTTGTCGGCTAAAGAGAATGGAAAAGCTCGCAATGAAATTTGTTCCTCTATGATCCCTTGCGGTTTCATGGCTGTGCAAACAATATGAAACTCTTTCAGATGTTTATGGGGATCTTCACCTGCAAGACCACGAAAAGTAGGCAATAAATGAATCAAGCCAGATTTTAATTCAAAAGTAGCATCAGTAGTAGGGAATTGAATGCATAATGGTTGTTGAATAACATTAGGATTAGCTAACTCCCTGAGTGTTCTTTGAGCTTGTCCTGCCATTTCTTCTTGGTCACTTTCACTTCTTTCTGTCTTAAGATCAAGTTCGGATTCTCTTTCAGTGTCTGTTGACTCCAATGATTCGTTCAAATCAAGAGATGATGGTGATGGTTGCTTTTCACGCTTTAATCTTGTTTCTTTTCTCAATCTCTTAGCTGTCTTCTCGATTTCTGGATTGTCTTCGACTTTACCTGTACGAGAAGAACGAGGCATACAAGAAAATAAAATAACTAAATTCAAAAGAAACTAACCTTGCACCGTTCCCCGGCAACGGCGCCAAAATTCGGTGTGATGTCGTTGACCACCAAATTAATTCCTACTCTTTTAAATAAAAACGAGTATAATGGTGAGTAGGGTCGAATCCACAGGGAACGGTAGATTTATTTCTTTTGATAACAAAAATAGAAGGGGGGATTTGTTTTGATAATTACTAAATAAAATAACCTAAACTAAAATTACCAAGCAAGACAAAATATTGAATCTAGAATTGAAAATTAATCGACGAAAATAAAGTGAAAAATATATTATGAGAAATACTGATTCAAATGGATTCTACTATTTAATTATCTCATTGTTCATCGGTTAACCAATCATTTATTCATGTTATTACAAGCAATTAACCTTAGAATTATAGGGATAACCGCTAAAATTCTTGTGTTTTCCTAAATTAATTGACCAAACCCAGCATCCAGTCAAAACTTACCAATAATCAACTGGGCACGATAGCGTTCCATATTAATTAAAGATAGCATTTTAGTTTCGTGAAAACAGTTAATCCTAAAATCTAACAACCGAGATAGCTGTAATTGGAAGATCTAGTTCCGTCGATTTATTTAGATTACACATATTATGATAGCACAACACATCTAACCTATTGATACTCATGTACCAATCGTTCATGACAATTACCGATCACTGAATTCATTGTTAGCATTAGAAAATCATACATCGAATTAAATTGTCAGATTAATTGACGTATAACATTCATATAATTAAATCATAAATCAACGAATACTTGAGCAAAAAAGAATAATAAATTAAAGTGCAAAAACCTCACAGTGATAAAATTAAAATAGTAGATTATCCCTTGAATCAGACTAAGAAAATTAGCCTAACATGGTTTGATATACAATCTCCATGAAAGTTAAATAAAGAAAAATAAACAAAAGTATGAAAACTAAATTCAAAGGAAAATTGACACCACAAAAATCCTTTGCCTTCCACGTGAGTTGTTAGTGATTGGATGAAAAATCTTCTCTGCCGCCTCCCTTGTACTTGTGTTACGTGAGATTGGAAATTGGTTGGAGAGATCTTTTTAATTCTTGTGCTGCCGCTGGAGTGGTAGATTTGGGCCTTTTTTTATTTAAGCTAAAAAAAAGCCCACTAATCTTAATTAACCCTAAATCTTAAAATATAAAATAATAGATAATATTTTATCTATATTTTCCCTCTTTGTACTTTTTGGCAGCTGAAATATCACCACAAGACGTGGCCACGCCTTATTCCCGGACCTCTTCTGGTTTGGCCATTTTCTTTCAAACTATATCTTGGAAACTTCAAATGTGATAAATATCGCCCTTTTTAACTCAATTTTTGCTCCAAGACCGTGAAAGTTCCTCCTATAATAAAATTACACAAAAATGTGTCAATTAAACATATCGGAGGTTAGAATAATGGGAAATATGAAAATAAAATATTAACTATTTCGAGCCTATCAGAGAGTTAAGGATATTCTAATAGGAATCAAAAGCGAGAAATTTGATTGATCCCGTGAAGAACTACGGAGATTTGTTTGTGGAAGACTACATCCAAACAAATTCTCTATCATAGATTCCGATATGTTTTACAAGAATTATTTTTGATAATTTGATATGAATTTTTAGACATCCTATCATGTTTAAGAAACCTAAAGTTACAACAAATGTTATCAGAGCAATCATTAATTTTTTTTAAAATCATAGCCATCATTCATTTTTTTTAAAAAGGAAAACGGTCGATCGGTGGCTGGCCAGGCCACGACAGTGTTCCGACGACCATGGGCACTAGTCGTCGCCATCGAGTTGGACGGTACCAGGCGGCTGCGGAAATGATAGTGGGTGAAGCCATGAAGGTGAGGTTGTTTTATTTTATTTTAGATTTTAAAAAAAAATTAATTAACCGTGCATGATAAATGTCTCTTGGATTGTATTATTACTGTTATTATTTAAATCTTTTTGAGTTCCAACAGTTAAAAATTGACATAGGATTTGTATGTCGTATGATAATTCAATTCATATAAACTGTTCGAACTGTTGGATCATTATTGATTGAAATTACATGTTGTTAAAGTAACATCTATAATGTAGATTGATTTTTTTTTGAAATATCATAATATATGTCTATTATTAGTGTGTGGTAAATATTAAGATTGGAACTTGGACATAACTCAACCCCAAAAGCTAGCTCAAGAAGGGAGGACTGTTCAAGTCCATATATACAACTCTCAGGGATTTTATCTAACCGATGTGGGACAACTAACACACCCCCCTCACGCCCATGAATGAACATTTGGAGCGTGAATTTTACAAATGACCCAATTATGGGCAGAACGAGTGTCCCAATTATGGAACATCCAACACATAACGGTAGAACATGAGCTCTAATATCATGTTAAGATTGGAACTTGGATCTAACTCAACCCTAAAAGCTAGCTTAAGAGTAGAAGATTGTCCAAGTCTATATATGCAACTCTCAGGGATTTTATCTAACCGATGTGGGACAACTAATAGTAAAAGTTCACGTTCTAAAAATAAGTCGGTCTAAAGGAAGACTTACTATTTTAGTAAATTTATTTATTTAAGTATTTGATTATTGTGTCAAGTTTACAATTTGCAATTGATATTTTGTCCAAATAATATATATTTTGTTTTAGGGTCCACCATTATTTGAATTATTTAATTATAACATGTGTATGTTTATTTATTTATTTTATGATGATGATATTATTATGAATTGCGAGAAGATATAATATATTTATTTGTGCAGTCAACCTGCTTGAATCAATTCCATTCATGTGTTTAATAGCACTAACTTCAAGATTGTCATGATTGTTTTGGGTTGTATGGACTTGGACCTTGTGCTACGGGAGGAACGACCTGTACCTCTTACCGAAGGATGTTCTGCTGATGAAAAGACGAACATGGAGAAATGAGATCATTCTAATCGCATGAATCTTGTGATCATGAAACGCTCTATTCAGAGGCCCTATATACGAAGAGAAAGTTGCGCTAAGTTCCTTGAGGAAATAGAACAACGTTTTTGCGAAGAATGAAAAGGCCGAGGCAATTACTCTTTTGGCTAGCCTTGTGTCCATGAAATATAAAGGAATATGAAACATAAGAGAGAGTACGTAATGGAGATGTCTCATATTGATTCTAAATTAAAAACACTAAAGTTACAATTATCTGATAATTTCTACATGTGCAATACAATCATTTTAAAGTGAGTTATAATACTCAAAAGGATAGATGGACTCTAATGAGCTCATATCTCACTGTGTACAAGAAGAAGAGAGGATAAAACGAGAAAGAATTGAAAGTGCAAACTTAGCAAATGTGGAGAAGAAGAGAAAACAAGGAAAAGAAGTTGCAGTTGGGACATCAAACAAAAAGAAGCAAAGAAATATAATATAGAAATTAAATGTTTCGTTAATTGTCACAAAACAAATCACTTAAAGAAATATTGTCCCAAATGCATAAACTAGTGTGTCAAGAAAGTCAGATAAGTGATTTATAAAAGCGACTCAATTTTTGTATTTAAAGTATGGAATTTAATGTGTCGAAAACATATAATATTAGGATTGATGAGATTCTAATAAAATGTTGTCATTTATGAGTAATTTGAAAATGCACCATGAATTTATGAACATGTTGAATGATTGTAGACCCCAAAACCAAATAAATATTCTTTCCTCCCCATTCAAGAGAGGATTAAAGATATTTTAATAGGAATCAAAAGTGAGAAACCTGATTGATCCTGCAGAGAAAAACAAAGTAGATTTGGTTGTGGAAGACTTCATCTAAATAGATTATCTATAACGGATTCCAATATGTTTTACAACAATTATTTCTGATAATTTGATATGAATTTTTTAAAATTCTAGGATGTTTAGGAAATCTAAAGTTCACATACAAGAAGATTGAGTGATTGTTTTGGTACATAAAATCCGGAACAAGGTTATCATATATCGAGAGTATTATTCTCAATATATATTGTAATATGAAATGATCGATCGATAAACTCAACGTATTTTTATTTTGAATCTAAATGATGAATTGATCATCTTGTATTAAAGAAAAAACAGTCGTTTCCGTATTATATCCTCATCCATAAAGTTTGATGAACAGTTTTTCTTGCAGAAAGTATTCTTACCAACCCAAAGAGGATGGAGGAATCGGCATTTTTATTGCACTTTGATTCGTATTTCCTTGTTCAACTTGCGACATCGCATGTGAGGTATATAGTTGCGATTAGGTGAACGAAATCTTGAACCACGTGCCGTTGGTTAACTTGTGATGGTGTTATTCCGAAATTGAAATTGAAATTTTTTTATTCATGATTCTTGGGAATAATCTAATTTCTTTTCGTTCACACAAATTAAAAAAAAATACATATATCTCATGATATTTTATTGTGAATGGATAATCTACCTTGTCTTGTATCTAATATTCATTATTTGATATGTTAAAACGAGCTAGACTCGTCGTATAAAATAAGTAGGATGAGTTGAAAATTTTCCAATTCGTTAAAATAGGAGACAATCTCGTCCTATCACTTAAAATAAGTGGGTTGAGTCGATAATTTCTCAATCTACTAAAAAACAGTTAGACTTAGTTTTGATATCAATAGTTGGTATCCATCACTGACATTATCTTTATAATTTATACGTGCAAGTTATTTACATGCATAATAATTGAAAGTCAAAACTATATTAACAAGAAAATTTCATTTTGTGTTTTTCAATATTCAGGACAGTACGTTTAATGGTGACATGAAGGTGAAGATATGAAGTTGGTAATTTCATCTCATATTTTTGTCGATATTGATAATTTCGTATCATATTTTTACGGTGATGATATGATGTTGAAATATGTTTTTTTTATTAAATAATTTTTTATTTAAAAATTTTCTCGATATATATACGTGTGATGGATGATATAATCATAAATTTTAAAAATAATATTAGTCCTTTATTTATATGAAATATAAAAAAAAATAAAAAGAAAGAGTCGTTCGAAATACTAACATTTTCGAATTATTCCTCTAAAAAATTATAAATATATGGAATATTCGATTGAATACCATATCCAATTTTTACAAAATATTAATTTACATAAATACCCTTCCGCCTATGTTGAATTTCTACGCCAACCATTTCTGAGCTGCAGTGAAAAAAAGGACAGTCGTCGAATTGTTCAGCTTCCATTTTGACTTTGACCCTTCCGGTTTTCGTCAAACGTACAATGGGAAAAAGGTAAAGAGATAAGAAAGAGTTACTGTGGTCTCGACTACAGAGGATAATTGCCCCGACGCATATTCGTTTGAAAGGAATAAAAATAAACGGTAGACGCCATTTGTTGGGATCAGTATAAATTATGGGAGCCATACATGCTAAGCGCAGATTCACGACCGCCGGTGAGAAGCAAACACTTCAGAGCTCCCGGTGGAGATTCGCCGGTGACCGATAGAGACCACCGGATTCGTTTTCCGACGAACGATCCTTCACCACAAACGTACATATATATTTACAACATATATATAGAAGATCATATGAGGAGGAGAGGTTCGAAATGCGCCTCCGCGTTGTCGATTCCTCGTGCGGCGGAGAACGGAGAGGATTGTCATGAGGAGAAGAATCCGCGGAGGCTGGAGAAATACGAGGCGTTGCCGGACTATCTGAAGGATAATGAATTCATTAGAGACTATTACAGATGTGAATGGCCTCTTAAAGACGTCCTTCTCAGCGTTTTCTCGTTGCATAATGAAACTCTCAACATTTGGACGTAAGGCGGTTTTTGCTTTTGTTTCGTGTTCTTAATCTTAATCATCTTCGATTCAATTATTGAAGTCGATGGATGAGATCGAATTTTTATTCCAGGCATTTGGTCGGATTTATCATATTTGCTTGGTTAACGGTGGTGAGCTTGACGGAGGAGATGACCATGGAGAATTTCACGACGAGGTTATCTTGGTAAATTTTCTGAAATTGTTGCACATTTTCGTCAATTCAAGCTTCCTCTCTTCAGATCATCTTTACTTTTTCCATAAATTTTTTTTAACTGAAAATTGGAATAACTAACAGGGAGGGAAATGATGGATGGCTGAAGAAGACGGCGACGGTGAACCAATCCAGCAGCTCCAATTCTCTCTTTCCGGTCAGTGTTACTTTCACAATTTGCAATTCAGTCCAATTCTTTCGCTCCTTTCTGTTTTTGGTACTCTTCTTTCTAACATCACAATTAATCTCCTCTGCTCATGAAAGCCTAATTGCAATTTATTCTAACATTTTTTTATTAATAATTAAAAAGGAAAATGAACTCCGTGTGTATCACGCAACTGAGTTAGGTGTTTCTTAGCCGTAAACGTAGCTCAGCTGTCTTTCCACGATGATTTTGCTGTACTATCTCTATTTGGTTTCATTTTCCAACTTTTATATTAAATTAAATAAATTAAATATTACGGATTTATTTTTATATTTTTACATTTTATACGATATATTTTTTGTATGTCACTCATAAAAAAATTTATTTTATATTTAATATATTGTCTTGTAAAAAAATTTAAATATTCATCCTTGCTCCGATATAATATAAATTAAATAACCCAAAATATTTTTACTATTTCATTTTGGTAAAAAAGAAATACGTTAGCAATGAATATGATATATTTTAATACTTTTTTTAAAAGATATATTAAAGATAAAGCCAAAGTACAGTACCATAATTGCAACGTGTTTTCAATTGAAAAATGAGAATCGGCATTCTTTAATGTTTCTTTTCAATAAAGAATACTAGCCAGGGCCAATGCGTTGCATTGGGACGAAATATTTTTTTGTGAATTTGAAATTATTTATAAATTTTTTTCTTTAATGTTAGGATAATCAGAGAGTGATAATGAAGACTTAGGATAGGGAAAACAAAATGTGAGAAACTTTTTGAGTTCTCGATTTAATTTTTATAAAAAAAATTCATGAGATCCTATTACAAAAAATTTATTATTTATTTAATTTATCTTTCATACTAAATCTTATCTTGGTGGGTGGGTCATGATCCATAAAGCACGAAAACTTTACATTTTTCAACTTCTAAGAGATATTTAGTTGCTTCATGTATATAGCAGTCATTCCACGTATGTGTGCCATGTTTATACATAGAGGTGGTATACTGTAACGTACCGTACCGAAAATTATATACTATATCGTACCGAAAATTACAATATTAGAAAATTCATACCGATATCGTACCAATATTAGAAAATTCATACCGGTATTACGGTACATATAACTAGTATATCGATTATACCGAAATTGTACGGTATATCGAAAATTTCAGTACGATATCGGTATATACCGTTTTATACCGAAAAAATATTATATTTTTAAAATTTTATAAATTTATTGTTTTAAAATATTATATATTTTAAAATTTTTATATATTTTTTCGGTATTTCGATATTTTGGTATATATTGAAATTTTCAAATTGCATACCTTTAACGTGCCGAAAAATTCGATATTGTTACCGTACCATACCGAAATCTTCGGTATACCGAAAATTCGGTAAATTCGATATATTTTCGGTACGATAATCTCGGTATACCGAAAATTCGGTATTTTTTCCATTCTTGTACACATTTTTTAAAATAATTTGATATATATTAAAAAAAAGATAATATCATAATTGTAAAAATTAATGGAAAAATCAATTATAATTGTCAAAATTAATGAGTGATCATTTTGCAAATTTTGAATTTGACCATACCAACCAACAAACTTTTTTTTTTCCTCTATATAGTTTTGATATGAGTACATTTTTAATTTAAAATTGTTCAACATTATATAATACAAAAAAGATATATAAATTTTTTTATTTGCGAAAAAGGACGAATTCCCAATTCCCATGTCGACTCTGATCTTCAAGTTAACAAAATAAATTCTTACGTGGCCAAAGAATTCATGACTTTTAGTTTGGGCTTAATTATTATTTTGTTTGTCATTGATTACCTTACTTATTACCCCAATCATGTGGATTTATAATCTGGAATTCGAACCTTTAGATTAAACAATACCTCAAACCTTTCAAAGTATTCGGCCACCAGCTAGGCAGCCAACCTATGCCATGAATAGTTTGTAATAGCATGCTTATAATGTGAACAAACTTCTAGATTTTTAAAGGTGAAGACCCGTGCGACGTCAGGATCTTGAATTCACGTTAGGTGAATGAAGATTTTTATCCATATTTTCTAGCACAGCATGCATAGCGTGTGTTCTTTTTTCTTTTTTTCTTTTTCCGATACAATTGGGTAGATGAATTTTTTCTATGCAAGGTGTCTACACTCTCCAACTCAAACCTCGTCTATTGTTGGGAGTTTGGTGTTTTTGGTGTATCATGTTTTCTGATACGCATGAATTTGTTGTCTCTTTCCAATCTACAGGATTCTTATGCAAGACACTTTTCAAAATCACCACTCTTTGGAGCAAGTAAACATTCAAGCTCCATTCCCTTATGGCCGTGGTTTGTTTTCTTGGGTGGAGCAATGGTCTGTTTAATCTTTAGCACCACTTCCCACCTCTTCTCCTGTCACTCCCGACGTTTCTACTACTTCTTCTGGCGACTAGACTATGCAGGAATCTCCCTCATGATAGTGGGCTCATTCTTCGCCCCCTTATACTACACCTTCTTAGACCACCCCTACTGGCGCTTCTTATACCTTTCCTCAATTACGTTGATCGGTATTCTAGTAGTCACAACGCTTCTTGCCCCGTCTCTGTCAAATGGTGAATATCGGGGTTTCAGGGCAGCTCTGTTTTTGTGCATGGGGTTCTCAGGGGTTATTCCAGCTACACACGGAGTGGTGTTGCACTGGGATCATCCGCAGTTAGTAGCGTCGCTCGGATATGAGATAGCTATGGGGATGTTGTATGGTTTGGGGGTAGTATTTTATGTTACTAGGATACCAGAAAGATGGATGCCTGGTGCATTTGATATTTTAGGCCACAGCCATCAGATTTTTCATGTTTTCGTGGTCGCGGCAGCGCTTACTCACTGCGCCGCCACGCTCATTATCATGGATTGGAGACAGGGTTTACATGTCTAGGATTTCTCCGAGGGATTTTATAGAGTATGTGATGATTTAGGATTGATTGGTTGTGGTTCAGAATTTTATATATTCTTTGGAGAGTAGACGCATTCATCCATCATATATGTAAGTGATATGATTTATTGAGATTGTAAAAGGTGATTGTAGAAATATAATTATTAATCGATCGATCAATTTAATGTATAGTTCCCGCACAAACGCATGGATTGTCATTTACAAAATCACCTATACGTATTGAAGTGTGACATTTTCAGTAATTTATCTTTTATTGAATCAATTATGATCATGTAACTATGTTTTAATAATCAATTTTAGTCATTTTTCTTAAAATCATGTAATTAAATTATTAATGTTATTGTTAAATTTTTATAATTACATGGTTTAAAAAATTTCTCTCGCATTCACTATGTTTAACAATGTAATTATTAAATTTTAAAAACAATATTAATAATTTATTACATGATTTTAATAAAAAAATAATCAAAAATTGATTATTAAAATATAATTACATGACTATACTAACTAAATAAAAGATACAAAACTAAAAAAAGTCATGGGGAGTTTTATTACATTTATTTTTTAAAAAAAATATACACCCTTTTCTGTTTTTTTTTTTAAAAAAAGAAATAAAAAAAAAACACCACTTTTGTGGCTGGTTCATGTATTATTAGATCAATTTTCTAAATAAAATCTAATTTTAATTTTTTCCTAATAATTCGATTATTTCGGATTCTAAAACAGAACCAACTAAAAATTTCAGTTAGTATGCGAAATAATTGAATTGTCGAAAAAAATTAAACAAAATAAACATTTATATGGAAAATGTAATATAAAAATGAATATAATAAAAATAAATTCTATTGAAAAAATGTATTTGTTCGAATGATTTCTTTATAAAAATAATCTAAATCATATCGAAAAAATAATAATAATAAAATATGAGAGCTAATAATATTATTCTAACGCGATCACGTTAAACATTGTACAGTAGAAAACCAATTAGTTTTATATATATGTTATAGATAAACATAATGAGATGCATCATTAGGTCCGTACAGTAAAAAAAACGTTAATTTAGTGGCGGAATTTAAAAAAATCGTTGCTAATTTTTAAAAAAACCGTCACTAAGAAAATCCGTCGCTAAATTGACAATTATTTTAGATTCGGTTTGGACTGAGATTTCAAATATATTCAAATATTTTTTTCCAGAGAAATAAGGGCATAAATTTCAAATTAATATATTTCATGTTTATATAATGTTTCATATTAATCAGCATGAATTTAAAATTTACTTAATAATGAAGATATTTGAAATTAATTATAATTTGTGTAACTAATGTACAAATAATTAAGATATAAATTAAAAATTTTATCTGTTATTTATTTTTAATAATAAAATAATAATTAAAATCCATGAATTTCAAACTCATCCGTTTAAGTACAACTTTACTGAAATACTGTTATCAGTTTATACTTGGAATAACTTGATAATCTAATTTATTACGTTAATGCATATTTAATCTCACAAATGCGAGTCTTTTGATTTTAAAACTTTGGAATTTATATAATAAAGAAAAAGTCGGGTCTGTGATCTCGCCGTCTCGGCTTCTTTTAATTTTTCAAGCATCGGCGATGATTTGTTGGCTGCAGAGACAAATGTTGAGTAAATATTTCGAATATAAATAATTTGTGAATGACTTCAAGGCACGTTTGCAACGTTTTCTTTTAAGAAATGTTTTTCTCCCACACTTTAGTGGTATGGATATGAAAAATTTCTCTCAAGATACAATGTAAATATTTTGTATTTGTAACAGAAACAAAACTGAACTTCTTGATCTAATCATGTCATATAGTAGAAACGAAAATTTATTCAGAACAGACGCAACTCTTCATCAAACATTGCACCCTTTCATGAAAACCAATCATGAAACAAAGTGTTGTTTCCAAAGAGTTGCCTTATCTCTTGTGAATGATTGTGTGGTTTCTGAAGAGCTTTTGGGGGTAAGTCCTACGAGGTGGCTCTGCCCCTCGACCTTCGTGATCTGACTGGACAGGTCGATCCCCGTAATTTTCACAGAGATAAATATTATTCGTTATCGACAAACTAAATAATTATGAAAATTATTCTAACAACAAATTATACCATGTCCTTTTCTGCTTCTTCATCTCTATTATTTTCTTCTTCGTCCGCCGCCGCAACATTTGGATCGGATCCGTGGTTTCTTCTCTCGCCGGCGCTGCCAAGGAGTTCTTCGACGAACTAGGAATCTTTCAGTCTTCTGACGCGTCGGCTAAAGATGCCGTCGTCGAATTTCTGGGAATTTTGCTTGCGGCCTTGGTTCTTGATGTATCTAAGAATAAGCTATCCTCCCCTGGAATCAGGCCAGACTCGCTCGCTGGCTCAATCCCAGGTGCTCGAAATGGTTTGATAGGCTGAATGGTTTGGGATTATTGATTGAGTTGTGGAATGTCCTCTTGTTCCATTTCTTTTGTTTCACTATCAAAGGGATTAGTCAGGAAATTGGGTTAACTCTTTCGGAAGTTTTGTTTTTTAAACACATTTTATTCATAATCCAGTTTGTATAACATCATTCGGGCAACTTTGGTGTTTTACATTAAGTTAAATATGCACACAAAAAGAAAATCTATTTGCAGCTTGGATCAAAACAAATTGGTGATAAGTTTACTTTATTCAACACGTTTCTACAAACAAATTCTTAGCTAAACCAGGAAAGCCTAATTATTACATGATTCTGAGTCAACACTTCAAAACTTGATTGCAATAAGTTCAAAAAATAGAACGTATTTAACTATGTCCAGGCATACTCTTCTTGCAACTCATGCACATGATCGTACCTGAAGGAAATTGTTTGATGAAACTAGACTCCGGCAATTGTTTGACCTTGTTTCACTCAAGAACCACCGAACTAAAAAATGCACGGCAAAAGTATCGAAATCATCGGATAAAATACCCGACACCTGAACCTTCAAGATTTAAAATCTTAGTTGATTTCCCTTGTGTGTCTTTCGATGATCTTCAACAAACAAGATAGCACAAAATCATACTGTAGCTGCAGCTCGGCGTTCCTTCAGGTTTACTGTAATCTATGGATTTTTCAAATAAGAAACTTTCAAGCTTTTTTTCTGGTTCACAATCCCAGTCCATTTCACTTCCTAACATGTAAAGATGCCATTTCTAATAGAGCATTCGTTCCTGCCAGAATATCTTAGCCATTCAATTAGCCACCCCGATAACATCAGCTTCGTCATCACAGTAATCTCCCCAACGCTTAGTTGTCTTTTCTTCAACTGTTAAGTTATCACCGTTATCTTTTGCAGAAGTGATATCAAAATTGGTATATTTTTCTCCATCTTCGCAATTTAATTTCTCAATGTTTTCTGACTTGGTTTCTTCATCTAGTCCATGTTGTTCCTGCACAATTTCTGACATTTGTGAGGTGATGATTGCCAAGTTGCTAGATGATCCCTCTATGCCACCATCTTCTGCCAGTTTATTTATTCCAGTATCAATATCTTCAACATTTACACTCGAGGGAGACTCCACAGAACCCATAGGAGACGCTGACAATCCATTTGGAGTTTCTGGCACACCAGTGATCAACGTTGGGAAGCCACTTGGTGATAGGGAATAAACATTTGTTGAGAAAGGAATACCATTTTGTGGAGTCATATAACCATTTGGAGCAACTGCATAGCCATCGTGAACCCATGGTTGTCCAGGTATAAACTCAACTGCTTGTGGGTTCATTATTCTTGGAGGGCTGAATTGAGTTTGATCCGCATTATGCTCACCATTTTGGAAAGAGGGCTTGTTACGGTGAAGACGATTTCCAGATCGAATATACCCACCTGAGAGCCGTGGACCATATGGAATTCTAGCAGTAGCAGACAAATGTGGTGATCTACGAACCGAATTAGCACCTAGAATTGGTGCGATATTCGCTGGTGATGGTAATAGTCCTCCAAGTTCAGTATATAAGTGAAGGGGAATAGAACCAAAAACTGGAATCGTGGATGGATTAAATGGAGGTGCAGCAGCAGATAATTTCCTGGTTGGCTCCTTCCCTATCTCTGAATCACCTAGCTTTTCTGCCTGAGTAGGAGAAAAGGTGGAACTTTCCGTGACTAGGTTCTCTTCCACATTTGGCGGTGAACCAACATTTTCACTTCCATTAGGTAAATGAATTTTAATGTCTTCCTGTATTGTGCTTTCATTTAAGTCAGAGGAAACTTTCTCTAGCAACTGACCAGTATTTTCGGCAGAATCAACGGGAGGGGCAATATTAGTCAAAGGAACTGTGGGTTGCATGTGAGATGCCACATTTTCGAACGTGCGATTGGAGCTCTCAGATGAAACAGAATTTCCAATTTCTGAGATGGATTCAGGTCCATTTTGGCCTTCTACACTTTCAACTGTAGTTTCAATAACTGTTGTAATTTCTGGTGATTTTTTGTCAGAACCTCCACTTGAAACCTCTTGATTTTCCTCAGCAGTTTGGTTGATTTCCATATCACAGTCCTCCCCAGGGTTTTTTTCTTCATATATCTGAGTTTGATCTACCTCAGCATTTTTCGATATGGTTACCGGTATGCCATCTATGGCACTTGCCTCGCTACTGACTTGAACACTTACTTCTTCAGAACTCTCCTTAGGCAGATGCTCTACAACAGCCTTAACAATTGTACCTGGTCGAGCTAAAGCAACTTCTTTGTATGAAAATAGTTTTCTAGCTACTTGAACTGAATTAACAATGGAAGGTTTCTGGACTTCATTAGAAGCTGGGCTTGCTGGCGCCGATTGTGGATTTGCGGAGTTCTCTATCCCATTAGATACCCCAGATTGAATTGTCGGTTTTGGGCTACCGCTAGCGCTCTTGGCAAAAAAATTTTGAGATTGAGGTGCTGGTCCATGAGTAGCAACATTCTCATTTGACGTCGTTCTAGGAGAGGTAAAATTACTTGGTTTACCTCGAATTTTGGATGTCTGGGACGTATTGATAAAGTTGGTGTTCAATTTCGCAAGAGTTGGCCTCCTAGAAGCAGAGACCTTGTGGACCATGGGCGAGCGTCCTTTTGGAAAAGCTTCTTGCCATCCTTCATCAGAGATATCATCCTTTCCGAGGTCCTCATTTTGATCCAACAAAGTTTCATCTACTGATCTGAATTCTGAATTCTTGGTGGAATCCACTAAGTGAGACTCAGATTTATTCTCTCTCTCAGATCTATTTTCTTTATCGCTCAAGTTCTCTGCAATAGGTTCAGTGGTAGATGAGAATTCATCCTTATGATATTCATCAGTCCCTGTTTCCCAATTTGGGCCTACTTTTCCCTTGAGCTGTACAAGAAAAGACTGTTTATCAGAAAAATTGTCTGCGTAAGAAAGAACAGTAAATATCAGATCTGCACATGAGAAATACAAAATATTTTAACCTTGGCACGAGCTTGCTTCTTTAGGGCATCTCGTACTTTCATTTCTGCATCCGGAGTTATATAGTCTAATAGGTCTGACACGCTGATTCCACAAAACAGAAAAGGAATTGCAGTTTAGTGAAATTCATCAAAAGTGACAAGCATTTATGTAATGGTGGTATAAATAATTTCTCTGCCTTACTGGATTAGAATGTCACCATTGACTATCCAAATTCTCTTTATCCAGCATTTGCAAGATTTCAAGAATTTACCATATATGATTCAAAATAGGTTTTCAGATGTGTCAAAAGCTTAGAAGATTTAGCCAATGGAAGATGATAAAATGGTAGCCAATCACTATCCAGATAACTGATCAGGGAGATACGATATTTATTCCATCCAAATAGTGATCTTTCTGAAACCAGGCCAGGTGGCAATGCCTGATTTACTCACAAACAATCCAAAAAAACTGGATAATACGTACCTTAAATGACCTTTGCTAGAAATGGAAGCATCTGGTTTCGGGGTGCCATTTCGTGCCGCTTCTTGCTGCTCCAGCGCCTTGGACTCGAAATATTCAAGCCATGCAGCAGCATCCTAAAATTTTCAAATAAGATTTAGAAGATCATTCTTATAACATTAGTCCCGCATCAGATATAGAATCATGCATTACCTGTGTACGGAGATCATCTGGTCCAAGCTTGGTTTGCAGAATCTGAAGTGTAGTTTGTTCGTGCTGAACACTCAAGGAATATGCTTCCATCAATGAGAGAGCAATTGCAATGGCATGATAGCTAGCTGCGGTCTGAAAATGCAAAAGAGGAAAGGCCAGATATATTCACCTTATCAATTTTGGTCAATAAGAATTATGAGACTGCAGACTAGGTTTAATGGAAGAGCTGCATTCCAATGGTACTCTAACATCAATTCCAGTTGGCGCCGATTTTGTGTTGTCAATGAAAATATTAAAATGTTCGGCAAACTAGAAGTAGAAATTTGATTTTGGGACGTACTCCCATTTTCAATGAAATCCTAGCATGAAAACATGGTTCTTTTTATGAGATCAAAGATGATCAATTTAAGCCAATGGAGAGATGAGCAAACATGCACTTTAAAATTTAAACATTTGGCTCATTATTCTCATCAAAAGAGACGAATTTTCTAAGAAGTCTAATTCTTTATTGAAAAAATAAAAGAGGGTGATTAATCGAACAAGTTAACCGCATAAGCAGACTGACATAATAGAATTTGGACAACAGACTGTGCAATACTAAAAAAGAAATCATACCTACAACCTCTGCAATACTTACATTTTAATTTAGGACTTTTAACTCTTTTAATTGCACATCTACTTAAATTTTTATGTCTCAAAAAACAACTTTGTCCAAATTCACAATTTCATCCGTATCTAATACAAGAATGGTAACCGAAATACACTTTTGTTATGCACTTAACGATTAAGTAAAAATATTGCATAATCAACTACTTAAATGGATGAAGATACTTTGATTACTCCAACTTGTTGATAATGGTAAAGAACGACATATGAATATGTGAAATGTGAACCTTCTCTTCTTAGTTCACATGATTTAACTACATAGACTTTGTCCTCTTCTGCCAATGGAATTTGAAGATGGTCATTGAAATGTGGTCGTTGATACAGTTGGTTATCGAGCTTGAAATGTTAGACTCGAGGGTTTAGGGATTAAATAGATACAAGATTTAAGTGCTGAAAATAAGTTTAGCATCACCATTTCCATCATTGGTGTCTGGGTGCATTTGCGGAGAGATATTGACAGATATAGATACATAAATACACACGCGCACGCGCACAGAGAGAGAGAGATTACTTGTATATGATCTGCTCCTAGCAGTCTTTGGTTGCACTTGAGAGCCTCATGCAGATATCTAAGAGCAAGATGTACGTTACCCAGACCTTCTTCCATCATAGCTACATTAATATAGGTGGCAGCGGTATTTGGATGAGAAGGTCCACAAGTTAGATGCAAGAGGTACAGTGCACGATTGACATACCTAAAAAGCCAAGATACAAGCTCAGAACTATTGAGGAAATTTAGGTACAGAATTTCACAATTGAAAGCAGTATTATGAATGTATATTCTGATTGCAAAGCTATTGAGGAAGATATCTGATGGTGTAATATAACAAAATTCAAAGAATTGGTTACCGAGATGCTAAATTTTACGAAGCTACGACTTCTTGAAAACAAAAAAGTCGATGAAAATATTCAGCTATTTCCCATAGCAGTTAAAATCAAATTAACTTTGCAGGTTGAAATGAATTACAGGATAGTCAGTTTCTAGTGTTCCCACAAGCTACGAATCATGGGATAATTAATTTGTTGCCAAGCAAAGAGTCAAAACAAACAATCCATGATACGATCATGACACTTGAGCTCATAGAATGGCAAGCTGGACAAAAGCTCAGCCTTTTGGTAAAATAATCACCATAAACATACATTTTGCCTGTGATGATTTGTCATATCGACACAGCTAACATAAAATAGCCAACTGGACAAAAGTTCAGTAGTTCAAGTCAAACAGTCACCGTAAAAATACATTTTTCCCATACAATTTATAATTTTTCTGATCAATATTAATGTTTTACCAGTTCTCATTGTTCATGTAGTTCATAAAATAGCCAACTAGACAAAAAGTTCAGTCTTTTCGGTCAAACAATCATTGAAAAAATACATTTATACAATTTACAATTTTTCCGATCAATATTTATGTTTTACCAGTTCTCATTGTTTCATGTTGTTCGACGCAAATTTGTCCGAATAATAACTAGCTAAATCTATCTAAATGTAGACACCAACATCCCACTCTTTAATATCCTTGATCTCAGATAATATTGCATTCACGAAATCGGGAAAAAAGGGTCAGTCCATTGGTAACTTACCCATGTGGAATTACTAAGCTTCTCTAATTGTGCTTCAAACTCTTAACCTCTAGGGTACAAGATTAATAGAGAAGTGATTCTGAAACAACTGATCCTAAATATAAGAAAAGATCGCAGGACAAAAACCATATTGAACTGAAAAGTGCACAATGGTTCGATACATTATAATTTGATAGTTTTCCGATCTTTTAAAAACTTGTGTCCAATGGATATTTAGTTCATCCATATCTTAACAGATGCTTGTCCGACTGTGGCCCAAAATTTTTGGGGAGAAAGTTCATATAAAAGAAAAAAATATTAGGCAAGTCCAACAAAATAAAAAAGAAGATATTTATGCTTACCAATAATGGAACTCCATCAAGTTTTTGGTTTATTAAGTGAACTAATAGATGAAAATCACATCAGCTTTTACACAAAGGAAACTTTCCACGTCAAGGGACATAGCTAAGGTGAAACTAGAAAAAATCTAAGGATTGCATGAACGTACTTCAAAGCCAGCTCTGTATGTTGGAGCCGATAGTAGAAGACAGCTAAATCTCCATAGCTTTTCATTGTATCCGGGTGATCAAGCCCAAGCTCTCTCTCATTGATGTCTAAAGCTTTTTGCTGGTATATTGTAGCCTGCTCACACAGAATATAAAAACACGGATCTTGAAGCCTATAAAAGTTTTCAGACATGTCTACATGTTCAATCCATTTTAAAAATGAAACACAACAGAATACAAGTTTACGACAATGGGAGTGAATAATGAGGTTTAATGGACAAGGCTGTGACTGTCTATTGATTCAACGTTTTGATTACATAGCCCTACGCTATAGTTCGAAAATTTGTCAGGCCAATAATACTCAAGGCATGAATAAAATTCACACCTTGTGTCTTAAATACAAATAAAATGGATTGTCAACGTGCAAATATCGTATCTCACTTTTAGATGCGTGATACAATCAAACCTACAGGCATCATTCAGGGTCAAAGTTCAACAGCATGGTGGTTTTTCCCGGGAGGGCCCAATTGTCAAGAATAGACTAGAAACAACGACTTGAGTAAAGGGAAACGATTAGAGAAAAAATACATAAGGAGAGAGTCGGTTACGGAGGAGTTATTCGGTTTATTTTTCAGCTTTTGACTAGCACTTGCTAGGGCAGGGAGAGGGGTAGTGCCTTTCTTCTTGTGAAAGTATTTAATCCTTGGCTGGGTGTTTCACACAGATTATCGTAATTCTTCTTGTTTTGAATCAACTAAAAATTTAGTTTGCAACAATCCACCTAGCAACTGAAAAGATTGCTTAAACCTTCATTTTAAGCATAAGCTAATAAATATCAGTCATCTTCACTGGCCATTCTCACCTGTCAGGGTACATTTGTGACGTGACAAGGTGACTAATTCCTGATGTCGATGAAATTCATTTACAGAGAGGCCCGAGGTTTGTTGAACAAAGTGGACCAAATGAATACGATGGTCATTGGAGCATATATTTAAATTTTTGAAGATTTGATTCTCAGTACCTGATTAAAATCCCCAGTGTGGTAGAGCACCACAGCCAACAAACTATAAGCGCCAGCTGTCATTCGATGATAAGGACCACAAACTGACACCAGTTTTGAGAGTGCCTTCATTGAAATAAACGGTGTTCACACTTTGAGCTGATGTATATTAACTGCCACAGCGAGAATTACTGAAGGAGGAACTGACTGGGATAATGATCGTTACCTTAGTTCCATAATTAACAGCATCCTCCAATTTGCCCTTGTCCAAGGATGTTTTAGATGACTCCAAAAGTGTACGACCATCTGCAGATGAGCAAGCAACGTGCTATATGGAAGATAAATGCTGTCAGAAGTCAGAACTACCTGATAATACTGTGAAATCTTATTTACCATATGGAAATGAATCACCAGAAGCATACCTTATAAACAGGAATCATGCTGATTATATCTGATTTTCTGAAAGGGGAGGGAGAGTCCATATCATAGTCCCTGGAAACAAGTTCAAGGCCGACCTAAAAAATAGTACATACGTATCAGGTAAAAAATGAGTCCTCTTAGTCAAGTCAGTTACTCAGGAGGCATTAGCCTACCTTGTGGCAAAGCCCCCGAAGAAGTGCAAACTTTCTCAGCTCAGTGCCTGTTTCATCCTTCCATTGCCACCCAAACCTCTTCTGAAGGAATTTCTCAACCCACTTCCATTTTAATTCATCATCAAAACTCGCATTCACGTCAACATTTTCTGTAGTTGGTGACCCTAACAACATATTCAAACATGAAGCCACCAATGAAGCCATGTTAGTTACATCATCCACAGCTGCAACAACAGCCTGCAGAATGTGCTTGTAAGCTCGAACAACCATCTCATGAATACAGAGGGACTGGACATGAGGGAGCTTATCCGCAAGTTCAACCTGAGAAGGATGAGATATAAACCAAAAGGCATGTAAGGTTTGAAAACGTCCTTGCCTAAGGAAGCATATTCACGTGAATGTCCAGAAAATAAAGCATGGAGGGAGGGGTGGGGGTTATAAACATATCAATTCATATGTTACTAGAACTTTCGAATATAAGAAGTTATATCACTACTACATTTCACAAGAAAAAATCTCCTGCTTATTTAACTCCAAAAGCCTGATGTGGTAAGGCAATAAATTGAGGTTGGCTACCACTTCAACATTTCTAGGTCTAGTAGCCTTGGGAGCCATTGCCATTAACTCCCACCATGCCACTTCTTGAGATTTCCTCTCTCCTCATTTTTCACGAACTTAACCTCCCTTCCTTAAACATGCATAATTTACATGTGTCATTCCATTGACAGTGCATGCTATAGCATCCCGAAATATTAACTCAAAGCACACACTGCTTTGTAGAACTTCTATAAGTATTTTTACTCAAGCCATTCCGAGAAGGTATTCTACTGTGCCAGTAAATTTATTAATAGAAACATGATATTTTCGAAAGACAAACATGAAACTTTGTGACTTTAATCTATTTCTTTTCTTTTTCTCAATTGACCTCCTATTTAATCGGAACAAAACCTGAACAATGTACTTAGTGAATGCAGCTGAAGCTGAAGGGAATATAAAATAAATCAAAGATTAGAAGACAAAATATATCACAAATGGAGAATTACCACATGTCCCAAATAACACATTTGCAAACCCCTGGTATGCATGAAATCTGTCAGAGTCCGTCCGTCAACTGGAGAAAGTTCCAATGAGCCAAAATCAGCAACCTGTCAAAAGATTAAAGAACCAGTTATGAGGCATATTTCTGCATGGCTAATATTAGCCGTGAATAAGAGACTAACCAGTTTAGGGAGGGCAGTATCAGAATAGTATTTATGTGCCATCTCTATCAACTCATCAGGTGACTGTCAAGATGAATTGAAATCAGAGAGGTCTGTCAAATATGCGTTAGAAGCCACAATCAAATGAACCTTTTACACATTTGCATGGACAAGATCCATTAATTTTGAGAATATATATTATCCCCTGGATCTAATTTCACATATCAAGTCGAGAAGATAAATGGAAGGAATTACAGGATAGTTAGAGGATATACAAAAAAAATAACCACAACCACCTTAAGATGAAGACCAGTTTCCGATTCTTTGAGGCGCAAATATGATGCTTCAGGAATCAACTTTTTCCACATTAGTTCCTTTTCCTCATCTTGGTTCTCAAGTTCCTTTTTGTTTGCATCAAAATTGTCATTAGCTATCACCTCTGTATTCAGATCAGTTTTGTTGCTCCGGCCATCTGCTTTCTTTTTAAAATCCTTCAGGAGCCCATGCTTCCCAAGACCTTTTACAGCTGGCTCAACTTTAGCTTCTTCATGCTTTTTTGACTCATTTTTTCCAGAAGCCTGATTTTGCAGGTGTTGCACCCAACAGGCACCAAGCTCCCATCTTATAGACTTTGTCGGTTTAGATTCTTCTCCTTGCAGTCTGTCCAAACTTTCACTTAGAACCTTCCTCACCAAAGGCCTACTGGACAGTAATTCTTCGACATCCGCATTCTGGATTCTTGGAACCAGGCAACATAATTGGGGTGTGCTGGACTTGTGCAACAGCATTCTCAAGCTGCAAACTCAGACTAAAGCACCATGATCAATTGCCCAAGATAGAGTAGTTACACGATGAAATCAATTCTCATTATCCTTGTATGAATTACATGATTTCATTGTCCAGAGTAAATAAATTTGGTAAGTTAAAGTTAAATGTTGAAAGTGGAGCATGTTTCACCGACCTATTAACATTCAACGCATTTGCTCCACCCTCTGAGTGATCCTCAATGTCAATATCTTGAGGAATGGGACTACCCTCCCAATTCACCTCTGCTGAAACTTTCACAATAGCTGTATAGCCACAGTGCCTAACAACGACAACTCCCAAAGTAGAAGTATCCTGAAATGAAAAATGATCTCATCATGCAAAATTTATTATTTCAAATATTAATACAACTTGCTGGGATATCTAGAAAGAGAATTGGAAAATTATGACAGACATGGACAGTTGCACTCTCATCTGCAGTGATTCCTTTAATCAAGTTTCTCTTAGTCAGCTCTTCGTCTGATAGTCCAAGAACCTGGCTTCCGTCATTTTTGCCATCCAACTTTGTGCTAGCATCTGGAATATCTTTTGACACGCTTATAAGTAGATCTCCAATCCTTTCCTCATTTAAAACTGATGAACCAGAACAATCACTAGACTGTAAACTGTTGTTCATAAGGCGTTCGATCACAGTAACTGCTTTAAAGACAGAAACATCAACAAACAGACTGTGGAGGAGAAATGCTTTTCTATCTCGTATTTGCCTCTCTTCTGCTGTCTTACATGGCATTTTTGCCAAAATTAGAAATTCTTTTGCCCACGGCCTGCAGTCATATTTTCCATCTCTTCCTTGTCCACCTCCATTTCCTCCCCAATTTTCATCTTCCATGGGAAGCGGAGTGAAGATTGATGGGTTCTCGGCAACAACAGGGGGAACCAGCCAAGTGTTTGCGCGAAAACCATAAGGAAGATTTCCAAACTGAAACAACAGCATAGCATCATTTAATCTCTTCCAAAAATGTTACAGGTTTAAGCACAAAGTCACTCACTTTATTGTGCTCCGTGAAAGCTTTCATAAGAGCCTTGTATGCCTGAGAATACAAATAGTACCACCCAATTCAGAAAGATTTTAGTTGAATGCATTATGAAAAGAATACAACTAACTGTGCTCGAATAGTAGCATTTGTCAAAGTATGTCACTCATTCTAACGAAAATAAAAACTCACTAGAGCTGGCATACTCAAAACAGAGAAAAAGTTAGGGAGCAGGAGCGGGAGCTTTTACCATACATCTAGCTGCCTCAGGATGACAATATGCTCAACAAAATACCAACGGTAAGTAACCTCAATACCGATGAAGCCCCAGAGCTCAAACAGTCTCATCGGTATTGAACCATGGGCCTTTCAGTATCAAGTTTGCAAATTGTTGTAGAATAGGTTTTGGCTTACACAAGTAGATAAAGCTAAAAGAATGCAACAAGAAGAGAAGTGGGAAAAGTTGTCTCTCTTCTATCTGTTCTTATTTTTCACCCAGAAAGTAACCCCTAACCTTAACCTTTCTTTCTTGAAGATATATCTTTTACGTTATACCATGCTGAAATTAGACCCTCCAATCTCCTAATACAGAAAAGATAAGAAAAGTGTGATAGTTTCTGAAGAAAAAATAACTTACAGAATCAAAAGTTCTGCTCATCTGCTGCAAGAGGCATATCAACGAGAGGCTTAAAAGATTGCGTTTTCCAGAAGGATAAAAACCTTTTTGAGAAGCAACAAATGTTGTTGGCTTCCCACCGCAAATCCGTACCTAAATACAAGTTCAACTTCAACCATCACCATGTCAACTCTCATAATGAACAAATCGAGAGATGAAAGAGAACAAAGAACTATCACTTAAGAGTTTGAGATGCTAACATCAATTTGAAAGAAATCTTCATCTGTTTTATCTTCAAGATATGGCCGCGTAGATCTCCTAATGTCTGCAAAAATTACGGACTTACTATTAGCCAACAAAGTACACATCTCTGTCTGTCCGACAGAAGATTACCGAGTAGCCACAATATCCAATGAACAAATGATTGGAAAAACCTGCACATTACATTTGTATCCAATTATAAAAGGAATACACTTTCAAATACTAGATAAATCAATAGAAATACAAAAGACTATCCTTCTAGCTGGAAGAACTCCTTCAGCATATTATTAGCCTATCCCGATTGCTTGCGGAGCTGATATATGAGATAGCCACATTATCCACTCCTTGAGAAGTTGAAGCCGGTGACAAGCCACTTTGAACAGCTCTTACTTATTTTTCAATATTCATTGCATACATAATCCAACCTATAACGTGAACATAGACAGCATTATCGACACCGACTCGATGGTAGACTTCTTAAAGCTGTCCCTTCAGTCTGCCCACTCTCAAGGGAGTAACGATATTAAACTATAAACCCAAGAAAAGAGCCAAAACCCAAATTATTCCTTGTTTAAGTTGGAGACTCCCTAGAGTTATCGGTCACTCCATGTTGCTCAGAATTAAATTGTTGCATGTACTACATCGACTCCACAGTCCACAATACAATGAGAAGCTCGAGGTATTCTTCTCTCTTGGCCTTACATTATGCTTGCCACTATCATTTCACAAAAATAACACTAACACCAACTGTTCATAATGCACGTGATAATCAATCGCATGCTAACGAAATAGCAAAGTTTAAAATGCTAAGTTCCTCCACATCTTTCACAAATGTTTTTCGTAGTACATGTAATACTAACACTCACATTGAATCGGCGGAGTGAGGTGAGAGAACGAGAAGAAATCGTAGAACTGCCCAAGCCTCGGCGGCGGGTACATCAGCGCCGAAACAGTGTCTCCTTTCTCCACAGTTTCCACTCCGACGGAGGCGTCGGTTGCGTGAATGTCCAGCTTCGAAGGCTTGACCTTCCCAGAGACGGCCGTGGAACCGCCGGCTTTTTGGTCGGTGGCTTTAGCCTTGGGAGGAGGATCCGATGCCGCATTTTCCGAACCGGTTTCTGAGTCGATTGAACCGTTTTCGTTTGGACCGGATTCTTTGATCCCGGTCCGTGAAACCGGTTTGGGGGACGAAGATGAACTGAATGAAGTTGTGCAGGCGATTATGTCTAACAGCCGTCGGATGTGGGCCACCGCTAGCTCTTCTGTGTACTTCTCTGTTGCAATTTAAAAATACAATTTTTTTCAATTTGACCCCTGTTATTTTCATTTATATCTTTTATACCCAAAATTTTGTATGCTCTCGAATTCTAAATTTTGATGTAGATGATAAGACATAAATTGATTATACATATTTCGTTTATTCCAACGTCTAACCAAGTTTTACGAAAAATGAAGTTAAAAACCATCATGTTAATTATATAAATAGATATATCGTTCATATATTATATATCATTCATCGTCACATCATTCTTTTTTTAGAAAGAAATACATTTCGATTATATACGTCTTTAATATCAAAATGTTGCAGTAATTTAATTTTTTTTTCCCGAATACACACAATTATTTTATAATTGTAAATATGATATAATAATGGAATTATTTTGGGAGAAATAAAAAATTTAATGAGAAATGTGTAAATGAGTTAAGTGTGTATTTTTCGGAAATAAATTAAAAATAATATATGAATATATTTATTTATTTTTCAAAAATAAAAAAATAAAAATATTTATGACATACCTTCAACAATGGTGAGGTGGTAGGGCTTGAGAGACGAGATTTCCACTTTCTCTTTCAATTTTGTCCCTCGAATCTAAAAAATAAATAAATCATTTAAATTCACGAACAATAGTACGATGTGTAGTCCATCTTCGGATATCAAAATCTCAAATTTGAAATAAAATCTCGAGTTACTCAATTATAACAATCTAATTTCCAAACTAGAAAAAAGTATTAACGAACTATTATATAATCCAATAATTTAAATTAAATTAAATAATGTGAAATTCAGAATAAATTTAATCTAAAAATGTTTACCTCATGAGACAAAGAATAGTTGGTCAAGTGACAAGTCTCCACGTGTACGGCTAAAAGTTTTTTCACATCTAAAATGTTGTCCGTAGATATTCCCTGTAATAACAAAATAATACTACAAAATGAGCTTCACAATTACAATTATTTGTATATAATTGGTTCATCACTAAATTCTCTTCATTTTTTTTCTAATTACAAAAATATATATATATAGGGAGATATATTAAAATTTTATTATGACAAAAACTTGTGTGAGACGGTCTCATGGGTCGTATTTGTGAGACGGATCTCTTATTTGGGTCATCCATGAAAAAGTATTACTTTTTATTGTGAATATCAGTAGGGTTGACCCGTCTCACAGATTAAGATCCGTGAGACGGTCTCACATGAGTCCACTCTTTTATTATTATACGCAATCGAAAATAAGGTGTTGTTGCCTCTAATTTTCAAATTTTAATTACATAGCTTCTTTCGTAATCCTCTCTTCGACACTAGTTAAGAACTTCGATGATAATTCAGGAGATGATTTACCATATTTTGGATATAAAAACAATATTATCAAGGGAATTAAAAATAAATGAAATTTTTTAATCCAATAAAACTTTAGTGTTTTAATTAAACTCCCCATTGTTGTTTTTTTTTAAAAAAAAATATATATTAGGCTATTTTTCATTTGCAAAAGATTCAGTATGTCAAAATTAAACAATTGTTCTCTTTAAATACTCTTTAATAATTTAAATATTACAATCAAATTATATTAAATACTAAAGTAAAGATAGTTTCTTTATGTTTAAATTAAGGTATTAACTACAATGTAATAAAAAAACACAACTTAATTAGGAGTTCGGTGTCGATGACTTATGACAAAAACTTGTGTGAGACGGTCTCACGGGTCGTATTTTGTGAGACGAATCTCTTATTAGGTTCATCCATGAAAAAGTATTATTTTTTATGCTAAGGATATTACTTTTATTGTGCATATCGGTAGGGTTGACCCGTCTCACAGGTAAAGATTTTTTAGACCGTCTCACAAGAGACCTACTCATGAGTTATAAATTATTTGCACCAATCAAGATATCAAATTTGATACGAAATCGGAGTTTCGATTCGATCTTAACAAACTTTATCTTCCAACTAAAAAACGCTACTTAGGTTAGATGAAGGCTCATTTACATACCTTAAGTGTAACTTGTGAGTCTTCGGGTGTTTCTACTGTTATCTCTATTACAGTTGGTAACACTGTAAAATGTGAAACAAAGGTATGAGAAAATTAATATTTTAGTAATTTATCATATAAATAAAAATAATAGTAATAATTTGTAGTTTTTAAATAAAATAATAAAAAAATTAGAGTAGGTATCATCTTGTAAGACGGTCTCACGAATCTTTATTTGTGAGACGCGGTTCAACCCTACCGATATTCACAATAAAAAGTAATATTCTTAGCATAAAAGTAATATTTTTTCATGGGTGATCTAAATAAGATATATGTCTCACAAAATACGACCCGTGAGACCGTCTCAAACAAGTTTTTGTCAAAAAAATAAAGGGCATAAATATCTTATCGTAATATTTTTTTCCAAATTATAAAATGAATTTAATAATCATTTTAAATCATATTGATGTCTGATTAAAACTCTCATATCTATGAAGTTCCTGTGATAACATAGAGTACTAATTTTATAAAAATAATTAAACAAAAAATAATTGTTCTCGTAATTGACAAACTTTTTTAATAAAAAAAATTGATTTATATACTTCGGTAATATTCATAATTTTTAAATTTTCAAAAATTTAAAAAAAAATTATTTGATAAGATAAAACTGGTCCAATTGATGACCTCTTGAGTTTTCCAGCCAATGATGAATGATTGATTTTTCAGAAGTTATTGAGATTGAATTTTCTATAATTCATCTAAAACTAAATTAACAATTTCAAAATACATGCATATACAAATGTATACATACACATATACACACACACAAATATATGTATAAAGAAGATTAAAAAAACAGCAAACCTTTCTCTTCCTTCTTCTTCTTCTCTCCTTTGGCTTTGTGGGGTTTAGTCTTCCCGGCTTTAGGAGCCATTCGAATTGAAATAAGTCACAAATGGCAATGTCAAAATATTGTTATTTCGATAAAAACCATAGGAAAGTTGCACTAATATTCCCTCGAGAATAATGGCTTAGAATCCCAGAAAAGTATCAAGAAAACCCGAAAATAATCAAGAATCTGTCATGTAATCTGTGGAGTTGATATATATGAAATGTGACACTTGAATAAACGATGGATGAAGTAGAAGTTTTTGAAGTTTTATTGAAGGAAGTGGAGAAGAAGATGGTGGGAAAAATAAAAGAAAAAAAGAGAAGAGAGATGGAAGGATAGGATAAGGTAACATACACAACCCACAAGCAATTTTCTTCTGTTAAATTTTGTACTTACTCAAGGAGAATGTAAGGCTAACAATTTGAGAAATCTCGCGTATCCCAGCTTAGCTTCTTCTTGGATTATTTATCTGTCTCACAATTATAATCACGACAAAAACTTATGTGAGACGATCTTACGGGTCGTATTTTGTGAGACAGATCTTTTATTTGGATCGTCCATGAAAAAATATTACTTTTTATTCTAAAATATTACTTTTTATTGTGAACCATTAAAAAATCTTACTTTTTATGCTAAGAGTATTACTTTTTATTGTGAATATCGGTAAGGTTGACCCGTCTCACTGATAAAGATTCGTGAGATCGTCTCACAAGAGACCTACTCTATAATCACAATCACCACGTATTCTCTCCGTCCACAAATATAATTTAACTGATTCATACATACACGAGAAATTCCATTTTTTGTTATGTAACTTACATATTTTTCATTTTGTTGTGAAATTATCGGTTAATTTACGACTTTAGTCCACTGAATTTGCACTTTTTTTCAATTTTGGTTATTTCCATTGGACTATTGACTTGCAATTGTACATGCCAACGATTTTCGGTGATATGTCATCGTTCTCGGCGCTCACCAGAACCTCGATGGAAAAAATGACTGAAAACGAAAAATCTGTAAATTAGTACACTAAGACTGTAAATTGACATATAATAAGACCAAAATGACTGCAAATTTACATATAATAAGGCCAAATGAAAAACATGTAAATTGCAGGTATATACTTATATGTATCAAATTATATGGGGCTACAAACACATTAATACATGTCTATATTTTATTTTTTCAATGATTGATAAATAATTACTAGCCAATTCAGCGCTAGAAAATGATGACATGTTATGAGAAGATTGTTTATGTGATACTGGATATTGTTGACATGTCTGATGTTACGGATGAATGAAAAAAGGCTAACATTGGGGAAAAATGGAAATAAATGATGCAAAAATAGTATTTTACTCTACAAATATGTGGAAATTGTGAAGACAAAAGGAGTGTGATTTTGTTTCCAAGATAAGAATTTACTTAATTGGATAAAATGATAGATTTTTGCATGCTTAATTTTTATGCCACGTCTGTCCTTATTTTGCTGCGGAGATAGCAGATGGTACGCTTATATTATAAATTTTTTTTCTATTTTTTATTTAATATATGGAGTAAAATAAAATAATTGGGTTTTTTAAAAAAAAAATATTTTTCAAACTATATTATACATTTGTATAAAATCTAAAATAGTATACTACCAAGCTGATAGACGTGTTTCGTGTATTAAAGTAGCATGTTTTGGAAATACTTTTTCATTGTAAAAATTGAATTTAAATAGTTAGTAATATAATTAATCTGAAATAAATGTAAGTCGTGAATAATATTTAAGTTTATAAAAATTGTTAGATAAATAATTAAAGGTAAATCAGCATTTTTTGTCCGAACTTGCACATTGTTAATTTTATTTCATATTATCATTCAGTTCACAATTTTAGTTCACTGTCTTACATTATTTTTAAATTTTTTTTCATCAGAGTGTTTATATGATATCAAACACGTCAACATTTTTCGGTGTCACGTTCGGATGAAAAAGATCAAAATCGAAAGAAAAAATACAAGTTAGCTAAGACTATTAATTATTGTATGTCATGACTGAAAATAAAAAATATATGAGTTATAAGATCAAAAATATTGTTCTTTCATAAAATTTTTTAAAGTAATTATCTTTATAAATATTCTATATTAAATATATATCAATAATATTTATTTTATGCGTAGAACTGATTGTTGCACTGTATTAAGAAAGAAAATTCTTGATTGAATAGTGCAAGATTCTTTTATGGACACGAGGAATTAAAAAAATAAAATTATTTTATATAATATATGGATACGGGTAGGTAGGGGTGTTCAAACTTCGAATAAAACAGAAAAAATCGAAAATCCAAACCGAAAAAATCGAACACCGAACCGAACAGAAAGCCGAATTTTGTAATTCTGATAGAAATGTTAAAACCGAAGTTTATTTGGTTCGGTTTCGGATTATATATGTCAAAACCGAACAAACCGAAAAAGCCGAAATTTCATTAAATTAATAATTTTTTTATATTTTTATTTATATTATATATTTTGATATGAGATTTAGTAAATGAAAAACTATTTTGAACCATTTTTAGTTGATTGTTGTTTGTTTAATAATTTATACCTTATATTTAAATATTTTACTAAGAAAACATGTAGAAAGTTAACATATTATATTTTACAATATATTTATATTATTAATTTAAATAATTATACCAAAACCGAATTAACCGACCGAAATAACCGAACCGTTTTAGTAGAAAACCGAACCGAACCAAAGAAAAATAGTTCGGATATCGGATTATATATTTCTAAAACCGAAAACCGAACCGAACCGAACCGAACCGAACCGACCGATGCACACCCCTACGGGTAGGTGAACGACTTTTCAAAATCTTCATTGCAAAAAATTGTTTTTCGATAAATGCAAAATAATTTTTTTCCCCTTAAGAAACCTTGAAATTGGCATAAATATGAGTAATATAAATAGCAAGATATTTTTTTATTGCAAAAAAATGTTTTTCCATCAATGTAAAATAAAAAAAGTTCCCTTAAGAAACCTTGAAACTGGCATAGATATAAGTAATATAAATAGCAAGATATTTTTTTTATTGCAAAAAAAAAATTTATTGAAAGAACTTATATGAACACCGAGTATGGATTTAATTAATGGATTAAAACAAGGTATCATCCTCAATCTATCCAAATAATTGAAACTATTACGTAAACGGTGAGATTTGTTTATAATGATTCATTAATACTAAATGAATATAACCAATAAAAAAACAAAAATTCATGTGAGATGGTCTTACGGGTTAATTTTGTGAGACATATATTTTATTTAGGTCACCCATGAATTTTTTTACTTTTATTGTAAATATGAGCATGGTTGACTCGTCTCATGAATAAATATCCGTGAGACAATCTCACTAGAGATCTACTAAAAAAAATTCGACGACGCAAATAATTTGGGAGAAAATTGTAGTTAGTTTCCTTGTAAAAAACGTTGTTTGAACTTCTATGAAATACTCATTGGTGTTTAAAACCCCGGTTGTTTTCGAAACAGAAATCCATATGACCTCAAGTAGGGATGTAAACGAACCAAACGGTTGACGAGCTATTCGGAGCTCGGTTCGATAAAAATCTCGTTTGAGTTCATTTATTAATCATATCAAGTCAAGCTCGATCTCGATTTTGAGTTCGACAATTTAATCAAACCAAACTCAAGCCTAAGGATATTCGGCTCATGAACTCGCAAACATGTTTGTTAATAAGCGAGCTCGAGCTCACCTTGTTTTGGTGGCTCGTAAGCTCTAGCTGAGCTCATTTGTGGAGTTGACAAAAAAAAATAGCATTAATCCCAATGGAAAGAATTGAACATATATTTATATTTAATTTTTAACAAGCTCGAAGTAAGCTTAAACTCGAGATAAATGAAATTAGCTTGACAACCATCAGTGTGTGCCTGGCTATTGTTTTGCAATGGTTGTCTGTTGGTAATTTGGCTTTCAATAAATTATAAAATTGAATGCTTACTGTTTTTACTAAAAGTTGTAGATGATAGCGGTGTAACTGAAATTTTTAAAACGTACACCAACACAAATATCACGTTTCGATCGCTTTTTCAGGAAGATAATTATTGCACTCCAGCATCAATGCTTCGGGAATTCAAGCTTAGGTTGCTAATCGGCATCAAAATTTAAAATCAATGGTCGTAGAAATGTAGATTGCTGCCCACTCCGTCGACAACAAGATCGGCCCTATGTTCGTAGAAGACCGTAGGCTTTCACCATAACGAACACACATTATCATGATCAGAGCTAAATAAAAATTTATATTACAAGTTAAAACAAGTGATGCCCACATCTAAGAAGTGAACCATATATGTAATATGCTGTATTATAATGCATAAGCTCTGACTTTAAATCACAATATCATTGGATTTAACGTCTCATGATTGAATAGATCTCTTGTAAGACGGTCTCACAAGTCTTTGTTCATAAGACATATCAACTATGTACATATTTACAATAAAAAGTAATGTTTTTTCATTAGTGATCCAAATAAAATATATGTCTCACAAATTGACTCGTAAGACCGTCTCACATGAGTTTTTATGGCCATGACTGGATCGAAAAATGCTTCAGATATGAAATGTAACATAATAGAGCTACAATATTTATTTCTTGATGATACTAAGGACTAATATGCAAGACTAATACATTGTTTTTCCAAGATATCATTTTGAAAAGGGTATAAAGACATGTTTTCCGTCTCGACAACCAGTACGACTTAGTTACTATCTCGAAAAAAATGAATGTTTCTAAAGGTAAATCTTATTATGCTCAGAACCCTCTCAAATCATATAAATTGATAGTTTGTCGATTAATATTACATGTAGAGTAACACTCTCTTTATATTTTAATATAACATATTCATTTTACTTAGTAAAACAACGTATTGTCGACTCGACCCACGTCATTGTTATGGGTGGTGAATCTCCTACTACAATGACATGTTCTCTTAAATGCTAAATAACTGATGCCACTCTCAATACGATGGCAATTTCCATATTTTTAAACCCCCCCCCCCCCCCTCCTCTTTTTTTTTTTTTTAAGAAAACTGAAAATGAACACAATCTCAAATTCTCAATCTTCAATCGTATCTCCCTTGAACAATGAAAAAATCAGGAAGAAACATAAAGGAACCACAATAAAGGCTGCAGCTTTCAGAAAATACTCCACTTGTCTCGAAATCACTCCAATTCTTGACCAGTCTCCACTATACCTGAACATTACAAAAAAAAACCCACAATAAACATAACCTGGAAAAAAAAAAGAACTGTATATACATACNGATATATTAGTTACCCGGCATCTATGAACCCTAACGCAAATACTCCAATGGCAGACTGAACAAGAATTCTACCGCCTGATAATTTCGTGGGAAAAACGGATTTTTCTTCTGATGATGTAGAAATTTCAGGGATATCTTTTTTCTTGGCCAGTGAAAGAGAAAGCTCGTTTCTTTTGATTAATTTTTTCTTCGAAGAAAGATGAGGAAATGTGTTGCAGAAGAAGGCTAGATTCTTGTGGATTGTGAACATTTTCTTGTGAGGTGTTAAGTTTGGCAAATATTATCTACATATGATTTTATTGGCTAAATAAAATCTTTGAACCTATTCATTTGTTATTTAAACAATTGCTCGAATAGCAAGGTTCTATAGCTCCAAACATTCGAAAGACTCAAAAATTCGAAATGTATGTAATATTTATTATAAAAGTATAATTTTAAATTTGAAATGTATATAATATTTATTATAAAAGTATAATTCTGTAATAACACGTTAAAACTCACGAGCAGTTTGTGAACTATCGAACAAAATAATTATAGTTTGAGATTGACTCAAAAAAAATTCAAACTTGTTCATGTTCGATAAATACGAGGATGAATTAAATATTTATCCAACCGTCTCGAAAAACTCGCAAATCGACTCGATTCATTTTTATATCAAGCTAACAATTTAAAAACAAAAACAGTAGAGTCCAATCTTTTTATCCTCATTATATATATTATATAATAAAGAGTATCTTATAATAACTACACTCACATGAATCCCTTAATTTCTTAATATTTATGTGACAATTTATTATTATTCAATACTCTTTCCAAATCAATTTTAAGTATCAATGCAAATGATCTAGACACGTATAAGAATATTAATCTCCTTACATTTATCTAACAATTTCAATACTTATCACATATATTGTTTCATAATATTTATGTACTATTTTACACTCAAACATCAGTATATATAAAGCAGAGGATTTGAATGTCCAATGTAGACTTAATTAATTAATGTTTTTTTTTAAAAATAAAATAATAAAATAATATATTCCAATTAAATATGATTGGTCAAACTCAAATACTTTTATACGTTGTTTCTCTTATATTTTCTCCATTGCAGTACCTTTTTCTTCTCTTCATTCACTATGATTTCTTTTCTTTTCTGATCTTCTGATTTTTCATTTACTCATTGACATTTTTTTCTCTATTTACCAGCAAGGTATGAATATTTTTTCCATATACAAAATATACACCAGTTCGGACAAAGAACACATGGTCGTTTTGGCAATATAAACAAATACAAATGCTACAATGTTACAGAGTAAAATTAGCACCGTCAACAAATTAGATTTTCTGTGTTATTCTTCCCAGCTCCAACAGCATACACATAACAGAACACACTTGCAGGAAAGCGACGTTTTATACAACGACTGAACTCCAATGTTTGATACCCAAGGAATTAATTATACCTTGTTTTTGCCCTCAAGAATATGATTCACTCCTACAATCTTGAAGTTCTTCCTGTGAATGGTTAGTAAGACGCAGGTATTCTGACAAGCCAATTCCGATGCCGGATGGATGAAGCGATTTCCAGATATCCCAGGATAGCTAGTCCGTCCATGCAGTAATGCCTCGGATTTTCTGAAGAGCAAGCTGTCATCTCCTCTTACACTAAAATCAGCGTGTGCTGAACCCTCTAGCATTCAAGTGCTGCACTCTTTCAATAGAAATCTAAACAAGGTAGCCTTGTTCATGTAAGTGCTCGAACACTGGCAGATTAGGTACAGTCAGTTGAAGAAGTATGGAGACTCCAGAACTTTTTCGAGGTCAAAATCTCCTCTATCCGGCAGAGGAGGAAAGTTCAGGGTTGGATAGGATGCCTGAAAGCTTTCAAGCAGCTGCTTGTGCAGTTCATTCGATAAAACACAAGTAAATCATATAAAATGACAGTATATATTGTGTCATAACTCTGAATACAGAAGAGGCTTTAAGAAGTAACTTCTTATGACAAAAACAAATTAGTTGTAACACGTAATGCTTTATATGGTCTACGAAGTCAGGTAGGAGTTGTGTAATACACAGACATCGATGCTTATATTTCACATACATTGATCTGTTACACTTAATGAACTCGTGTTTTTGAATGTATTCTTTATTTAACAACTTAATAAGAAAAACAATAATCCTTAAAAGGTGGCTTAGAATCTGGGGGGAGGAGTGCAAAAATTTTTGTAGGTTCTATTGTTCAACCCCCCAGCATCCAGAAGATCTTTCATACTCACACGCAGACACAGAATAAAGGAAGAAGCAGCAGAGTTCGACACCATGAAACACAACTAAACAACAGTTGACATGTTAATATTGCTTACATTTTCCAGTATAGGCATGTTGTACAGATCGACAAATTTTTGTCTTAGTATTTGATTCATCCTGTCGACGTCACATGCATGAGTCCAAAAGGAATCGTGCACACCTGTGATGCAAAAGAAAAATAGCTGATTTATTTTCCCCTGGTACAGTTCTGAAATATCACAACTAAGTTTTGGCCGTCAATAGATGGGAAACATGTAGCACAATAAACCAAAAGATTATGATCATAACAACAAACATGCTAAACTTCATTGCATCCTGAACCCCAAATATCTCTCTATCCTTGCCACATATGCATCTCCTCTTCTTCCACACACAAATCACTCGTACAATCACCTACCCATCAACATACGCACGCACGCACACACTGTGCGCGACAATTTAGTTGATGGTGGAATGTTTGATTGTATAAGATTTAGGTCCTGTGTCCGAACCATACTTGGACCTCAAGTATGTAAAAATAAATAAGTATACAAAACATCTCTATTACATCTATACAATGTTATAATTCCTTATCATGAACTTTCCACGGAAACCGATCAATTTTTAGTTACAAGAAAGTGAATCCCAGGTCATAATTGTTTCAAATACTTTGATCTCTATGAATCTTGTAAACCACAGCAAAAGTTTGATATTGTAATTCCAGTATATCAATATATTCAATAAGCCACACACTACCACCTTTTGAATACAGTCAATATTAAGCATGTCATTCTAAGTAAAATATTACTTTCTCAATATGAATTGGAGGAAAACCCATAACATCAGCCAGCTAATATAGTTGGAAAGCTAGCTCTCCCGAAATGAAACATAAATATATTCAAAAAAGGTTTGACATAAATGATAGCAATCTCACCAGGTCTATGAATAAATGTGGAAAAATTATCAAAACAAACCTGCAAAACGTATTCCAGCATCCCGACTAGCTATGGCAGTCATCATCATGTGTGAGCCATCCAGCGAATGCACAAAATTGGGAGGGAAGGCAGTTCTCTGTTTTCTTAACTCAACCTGGAGTAAGACATTGTAATACAACACTCAATACTTGCAAGGCCAAATCAATCCTTCACAAAAATATGAGAGAGCTAACTGAGGAATGTCCAACTTACTGAATTGCCCTCACGTTGCAAAGCCAAAACCTGAAGAGAAGTTCTAATCTGCATAGACACGAGTCATGAGGTAAATCGGTAAGACAGTAACAAGCCCACAAGTCATATTTGCATTTGAAATACTAAAACATTTTTAAATCATGCACCTAACAATGTCGATTCCAATACAGTAGCAATGCCCACAATTTGGATAACAAGCAGCAAACGGCACTCCAGTAATGATTATGGCAGAATTTAATGGTTCCAATACTGACAGCTGACTATTACTCAGTCAGCTTGTTAGGTTGCAAAACTCCTTTAACAATGCATTGATACCATTAATCTTTCTCAGTTTTCTTTTATATGCATTTAAACAATTTGCATGCTTTCATGCTATGGTACCACAATGATTCCATCTAGTTAAGTTTACACAAACTACATATACGAAAAATAAAGTGAGCTTATCGAATTGAGAGTACAACACTTACAACATGACGTTTAGTTTTAAAGTATGGTTGTACTACAGGAAGACCAAGAGGTGTTGTCCAACGAACAGGTTGATTTTCTGAGGAGATAATCTGTCAAATTTCGTAGTACAAAAAAATATAAAATTCAGCAGACAACAACGACCAACTTCACAAATACATCACCTTATCGATGGGTAAAAATCAGATAATAATCTGGAATTATATTTGATAATATTAAGACCCTGACAAGTCTCTAGCACAATTTTATCGTGATATATACAGGAATAATTTCCTACTCTATTATATCCATGGCCTATTCGAATATGTAGGCACATGTTCATTTTATTAATTATTATAAAACAAGTGAGATTAATCAGAGTTTTAACCCCTATACATCAATCTTGTTGATGTAAATTTAGCCAAAATAAATTAATCATCCATTAGATAGCCATCTCTCTAGGGTATATTCCCAACTTAACATTAAAAATAGTAGAGACAAAACCATCACCTAGTGTTCATGTTGCTTGCCCAAAAAAAAAGGAATTTCGACACTATTTGAGTGACTAGTAACAATAATAGTAGCCACCCAATTGTTCAGATGAAAACAATACACGCTTTTGGCGTCATTTTAGTAAGTTAAACCTCACAAGATTTTATTATGTCTGACTGATCTCTTTATCTTCCTATGTGAACATCTTTGTTGCTGCTCAACAGAGGCTAGAAAATATAATCTCTGATTGTTAGTGATGGATGCACCATTGGACATGATCAACTTCAAGCCTTTTCATTTCTTTTTTTTCTATCACAACTTCAACACTTTCTTTTTGTTTTAAGTTGAATGCTTCAACTTACATTACAATGTTCAACTTGAGTGGGACAAGTATAGATAATGTTTTTGAAATTAGATTTGATATCATCAAGATCAAAATATAAATTTCACAACATTTATTAAGATTCATTCAGGAATCATTTTTAACAATATTCATCCCGAGATGCTTTCTCATAAGGATAAGTAATCGTATTCCGAATTTTTTCTAGTCAACTAAGCATCCGTTCTAGGATAAAAGCCCTCATGACCAAACAATGAGAAGATAAAAATCTGCATTTAAAGTTACAAAGTAAATTGACTGTGTAAAGTAAAAAAATACCCAAAAGTAGCATTTCCCTGCATAGTACATTGAAAATATAGTTCCTGGCATCCTGCATTCGGTCTATGGTAAAGGCTCAACAAAACTTTTTTTCCAATTTTCTCTATGCTAGGGTACGGTTCACCTTTTGATCTTGATTATAAATTTCAATTATTATCTTCCTTATTTCCCACATAAGATTTAAGAATCATTTTATTTTTGAAAATGATTATTTCTATCTTAAATTTTATTAATCCACAGATTATGGCTATATTTGATCTTGCTTTCCACACTTTCTGGAAAATATTTCCTGGAGATGTGTTTTATGAAAAATATTTGGAGAATGTAATATATATTTTGATACTGGTTAGCTTTAAGTTAATTGCTCTTTTCACTATCTTCATATTGTTAAAGAATTTAACAGTAAGAATTTCAACATGAGATACATTAGTTTGCAATCTTTGACAAACCTTAGCACAATCACTTAGCCAACCCATTATAGCACGTGCAGCTTGAAATAACTCACCAAGGGCAGTCAATGTGACCTGTAAAAGATTTATGTATGAGTTAACAAGCAATTTAAAAAATTATCACAATTTCAATTCAGCAAAAAGACGCATTTATTATCAGAAAAATCTAGACATTACAAGAGCGTGCGGCTGCACATGTTACTTCACTCTAGAAAGGTTGGCAGACACCACGAGTGTTCTTGATTGTTGTATGATTATAGTCAGAAACTCTATCATGGAATGAATCACTAAGTTCAGCATTAGGTTTTATGATTTAAATGTCGAAGTCTACTGAATTCTCATTCACTGTCCATATTTGAAGTTATGAAAATTCTTCCAGCATGGCAACTTTTCTTTGGCAATAAAATCCCTGATCTTGAACACAGGTTTGAATCCACAGCAGTAAGGTTGAACTATAACAAATAATGAAACACAAATATTATAAAAAAAAGTTGACCTTTACCACGAAATCTGCTAGCAAAAGTAACAGGGTGAAACTGAGAAATACTCATGATGCCTGCACACCCTTACTGCTTACTCAACATTTGAGTGGCGCCTAAAAGGTGAACAAGAACTTATGGGTTACCTTGACAATAATAAGTTTTTTTGTTATCAACCACTTGCATGATGGGAATACCGAGTTATATAACCACACAGTAACTCAACAAGGAGCATGACTGATCCAAAACTAAACTAATTGAGAATAAAATATATAATTTGGTAATTTATGCTGACTACAAAAATCAAACAAAAAACTAAGCAACTTCAGCATGCATTTAACCTAAGTCAAATGTCCTGTAACTAGTAATCCAAGACATAAGGTGACATGCAAAATTTTAGAAATTACGGATATTAACCATATGACAAGCACTCCATCGACTGACAGATTACTGGGCAAAGCCAAGTAATATTGAAGAGCACACATGCGAGTTCACACGTGCGAAGCTACTAGATATATTTTCTCTATGACATAGCATAACAACCGAACTAATTTGATTCCCGTAATTTTATTTTTTAATTCATTTTTTGATTTATTGTAATTGTATATAAAAGCACAGATGTATCACCTAAGAGATAATGTGAATAGAATACAAATCCCTTTACATTATCGAGCATTTATAATTCCTAACTTGGTATCAGAGCCGATGGCGAGGCCTCCTCCTCTGGTGGTTCCGACCTCTCTGCAATTTCTCCGGCTACCCCTACTTTCTTTAACCCAACCAATCAAATTAACTAGGGGTGTCAAAATCAGACACAACCCACCAACCCTACACGATTCAACCCGAAAAAAACATGTTTGGGTGGGTTTAAGGTTTTCGGGTAAGATCAGGTTGGACCCGATAGCTGACCCGAAAAAAATGATCGGGTTGGGTTGGGTTCAAGTCAACCCAAGTTGACCTGAAAATTTTAATTTCTTTTTCAAAAAAATAAAATTAATAAATATTGCTTACATTTTTATATATTGTATGTCTAAAAAAATATTTATATCATAAATTTTCATGATTTAATATTTATTTTGAACATTTTTTTTAAATAATTGTTTATTTGATTTAGTAAATATATTTTATTTTTCTACAATTAGAATTTCAAATTTAAATCATATATATGAGGGATATTTTGTTATTATGTGTTTAAATTAAAATATTTTTATTTTTTTTTTAAATTTTAGTTTTCTTTAAAAAAAATTCAAAATCGGGTTGATCAGTTTGATTCGGGTTCGGGTTTGGATTGAGAGTTTTCGGGTTGGCTCGGGTTCGGGTTCGGGTTTGGGTTCGGGTTGAGCAATTTTTTAATAGTATTATTGCTCGACCCGACCCACCCGAATTGACACCCTTAAAATTAACACTATCAAATTAACTAATGATAATTTCCTTCAGTGGCAACTCCAAGTTCAATATGGAATTTCTACTGGAACATCGCCGAACCCTCTCTATGTAACTTGGTGTCCTCAAGACAAGTTACATTTTTCTTTTTTTCTCGCATCCATTGCCGATGGAATCCAATGTAAAATGATTGGGTGCACTACCTCTACACAACTTTGGTCCCGGATCACTCGCCTATTTGCTACTCGTTTCAAGGGAAGAGTGATGCACTATAAGTCGCAACTTCAGACTCCGAAGAAAGGAGGCCAGGGTATGCAAGAGTACTTAAGCAAGATAAAGAGTGTTGTTGACTGCTTTTCCTATATATTTCTCGTCTCTCTTCAAGGTACCAAAAGTAGTAGCGGGAGCGATGGAGAAAGTAATGAGAGACTTTCTGTGGGATGGGAATGAGGGAAAATCACATTGTCATATCGTTAGATGGGAAAAAGTTTGTAGACCGAAGGAGAAAGGTGGCTTGGATCTCGGGAATATATGTTTGAGAAATATATCGTTAATGGGAAAATGGTGGTATAGGTTTAACGTTGAAGATGAAACGTTGTGGAAAAGAGTAATAAAGAATAAATATGGGTTACAAGAAAATGGATGGGATGCGGGGTTGGCTAAGAATGTGACTTTTAGATGTTCGTGGAAGTTCATTTCTACATCATACACGACTTATCACGGACTAACGAGATTAGTGGTTCGAAGGGGGACAAAAATCAGGTTCTGGGAGGACATTTGGTTGGGAGATTCATCTTTCCGGGATTTGTTCCCATCTTTATTTCAGCTTTCTTTGGTTCGTAATTTGCCTATTTCTTATTTTGCTAATTTTGACACTTCGTCACATGATTTTTCTTGGGATTTGCATTTTCGACGATCGCTCCGGGAGGAGGAGATCACTCAATTATCTTCGCTTCTAAGCATTTTGGAGGAGGTGAGATTGGTTGAAGGGGTTGATGATTTCCAACAGTGGGAGGGGGATCCATCCGGGAGGTTCACTGTCAAATATTTTTTGCAATCATTCCTACGGATACTAATGGTGCACAAGATTTCAATTTTTTCAATATCATTTGGAAAATACCTATTCCGTCTAAGATTCAAATATTTTCGTGGACGGCAATCCTTGCAAAATTACCGACGTCCGAGATGATGCAAAAGAGATATCCTAGTTGTGCTCTTTGTCCCAATTGGTGTGTGTTGTGTCGTAAGGATGTGGAAACACAAGATCATTTGTTTATTCATTGCAAGTTCACTCATGCATTGTGG
Source organism: Primulina huaijiensis (assembly GCF_012295235.1). NCBI lineage: Eukaryota > Viridiplantae > Streptophyta > Magnoliopsida > Lamiales > Gesneriaceae > Primulina > Primulina huaijiensis. Next base: position 4,852,253 of record NC_133322.1, read on the forward strand.
GCTAAGGTTTTGGAAGAAATGAGACTGGTTTGGGTTGTGCCGAAAACAACTCAAGATTTGTTTAGTACGGATCTTGGACATATGCTCGGCAAAAGAGGAAAAATTTTCTGGAGAGTTGTGATCCATGGAATTAGTTGGGCAGTTTGGTTAGAGAGAAATAGAAGAATTTTTGAAGAATTGGAAGAAAGCACAGAAGAATGTTGGGGAAAAATCAAGTTCACAATAGCAAACTGGATCGCAGCGGATAAACACTTTCAAGGATTGTCAATATTTGATATTCTACGAGATTGGTCGTATGTGTATTGTTAAAAATTAATGAACTAATATTTTGTGCCAGTGGACCACTAGTCCACTTCTTGTAATGTAATATTCTAAAATTAATAATATCGTTATGTTTCTTATAAAAAAAAAGAGTGTTGTTGATATTCTTTTTTTTTCGATAGGAAACAAATTATATTAATTGATAATTATGCGATTACATTAAGCGGATAAGAAATCCGCGCTAAAAGGAGTAAATAAAACCAAAATTACAATGTCATATTCTTGATGTCTGTTGTCATGTTATCTCTGAAGAGGATCATGTTCTTCATATTTTTGGTGGTGTAGGCTTGAAATATGACTGTGGTGGTTCATGTTTCATCCCAAATCGATACTCTTTCCTCGTCTGATGTTGGAGCCCTCCTTCTTGCTCATGAAGGGCGTATCGAATCTTACACCACCAATGTCGATGGAACCTCTCCCAACGTTAATGCCAGTATGTTTTCTTCATCAAAAGGATGTGACTTCCCAGAACAAGGATTTCACTAGCGATCGGAGACGTGGGCCTCGCTCAATCGTGGTGGCAAAAGTCCTGGAACTCCAATCGACCTGTTTGTCAAATATGTGGTCACGATAATCATACTGCTGAAATATGTTACTACAGATTTGATCGTGATTTTGTTCCTAAACACCGGGGGCAGGACATCTTACCTCACCCTTCCCAGCAATCCTCACCCATGAGACGTCACTCTCCTTCTGCTGTTGTGGCCATAACAAATCCACATATGGTGCAAGATGACTGGTGGTTTCCTGATTCGAGTGCCTCTTACCATGTCACACACGATTTGAACAACCTCTCTATTGGTTCTGAGTATTCTGGTAGTGGAAAAGTTTTCGTGGGAAATGGGTCAAGTTTGTTATATCTCACATAGGTTCATCTGAGTTTCTTCTGCCACTCGTTTATTTAATCTGCAGTCCTTACTTCATGTTCCTCAAATAAATGAAAATCTCTCAAGTGTTGGTAAGTTTGCTCAAGACAACATTTTCTTTGAATTTCATCCGTCTTAGTGTCTTGTGAAGGATCGAATGACGCAAACAACAATCCTTCAGGGATCTCTTCATAATGGTTTATATCGCTTTCACTTGGGCAGACCAGTTTCCTTCACATCTTCTGTTGCTGCCTTGTCTACCGTCTCTTCTCCTCCCGTTGCTGCTGTCAATCTTTGCAATCAAGAAGTGGATTCCTCCACATTAGCTAGGTGGCTATAGACTAGGTCACCCATGTTAGCTACTGTTATGAATATCTTGACAGATTGTGAGTTGGGCAAGAATCACCGTCTTCCATTTTTCAAGTCTATTAATACTTATCATGGACCATTACAACTTATTTTTTCAGATGTTTGGGGCCCTGTACCCACTATTTCTTCTAATGGTTTTCGTTACTATATAACATTTGTTGATGTTTTTACTCACTATACCTGGATTTACTTTATTAAAGTCAAATCCGAAGTGTTTCAGGTTTCTCAAGAGTTTAAAACTCATGTTGAACTCCAATGTAATACAACTATAAAGGCTATCCAAACAGATTGGGGAGGGGAATATCATAGTTTGAGTCCATTTTTAAAAAAACTTGGGATTACCCATTGCCTCACTTGTCCACATACTTCTCAACAAAATAGAGTAGTTGAGCGTTAACACCACGACATTGTCGACATGGGACTTTGTCTATTAGCTCACTCGCACAATTCTCTTACCTATCGGGATGATGCTATTTCAGTATTCCCACTGCAGTGTTTCTCATTCTTACTCAGTTATTTAACATCAAACCCGATTACTTGTTTCTTAAAGTATTTAGGTGCTTAAGTTTTCCACACCTTTGAGTCTATAATTCTCATAAATTAGATTTTCGTTCCACACCTTGCACCTTTCTTGGGTATAAATGATTACGTTTCAGTGGTCGAAATTATATTTCTCGCCATGTCAAGTTCGATGAGATGTCATTTCCTTTCTGTCAAATAGGATCTCCTTCTCCTGTTACTGGTCTGTCACCTTCATCTTCAAGTCTTCTTTCCCTCCCAATTTCAAAGAATGACACTACATCTATACTCACGCCTTCTACAACTTCTGCTCCAGTTTTGTCTCCATCATCTTCTGCTTCTCTTCCAGCTTCTCCTGTTATTTCTTCTCCTACTTCTTCCAATTCACTTGATTCATCTCCTGGAAACATCCATCCCATGTTTACTCGGGCCAAAGCAGGGGTGTTCAAACCCAAATTGTATCTCACTCATCGGACTCACGTCAGTGAGTCTTTGAATGTCCGCGATGCTTTGTCTCGAAAAAAATGGTTGTGGGTTATGAATGATGAGTTTCAAGATTCTCAATAAAACTTGGACACTAGTTCATGCTCAAAATGATTGCTTAGTAATAGGTTGCAAGTGGGTGTTTAAGGTTAAAACTCATCCTAATGGCACCATAGCACGTCAACAAGCTCGCCTTGTTGCCAAAGGCCATTCACAAACGGCATGTTTGGATTATAACGAGACATTTAGCCCTGTAGTTAAACCGGCAACAATTCGCATTGTTCTTGCTCTCGCCGTTTCCAAAGGCTGGTCTCTCCAACAATTAGTTGTGAATATCGCCTTCTTGAATGAAAATCTCACTGAAACAATCTATATATGGCACAGCCACCTGGTTTTGAACAAAGACAAGGTGACACTAAACTAGTGTGCCGACTAAACAAGGCTCTATATGGTTTGAAGTAAGTCCTCGTGCTTGGTTTCACAAATACAATCTTCATTACAACAGCTGGGATTTATTGCATCAAAAGCTGATGTCTCATTATTCATTAAAAATACACCTATCACGATTTTTTATGTTCTTGCATACGTTGACGATATCATTGTTACAGGTAATGATTCTGGTGAGATTCATACTCTCATTCGAGCTCTGAATTCTCAATTTTCTCTCAAGCACTTGGGGACATTCTCTTACTTTTTGAGCATTAAAGTATTGAGGCTCTCTGATTCTAGCTTGTTTTCATCTCAAACAAAGTATGCTAATGCCAAACCTTTACCTACACCTATGATTACTTGACTTAAGCTCTCCGTCCATGAAGAGGAGCTTTTTGATGACGCCACACTTTATTGCAGCACGGTTGGTGCACTTCAGTATTTACTTATAGTGTCAACAAAATATGTCAATTCATGCAGCGTCCTTGCCTTTCTCATTGGAAAGTTGTTAAAAGAATTCTTCGATATATTAATGGCACTCTTCAGTTTGGTGTTCTCATTATATCAGGAGTTCCCTTCTCTCTTGAGGGCTATTGTCATGCGGATTGGGGTAATGATCCAGATGATCGTCGGTCTACCTCGAGGTTTTGTTGGTTTCTTGGTGGTTCCCATGTTTCTTGGAGTGCTAAAAAGCAACCTTTGGTCTCTCAATCCAGCCCTAAAGCTGAGTTTCGAAGTTTGGCTAATGCGACTGCTGATCTCATTTGGATTCAATATCTATTACAAGAGTTATGTTGTTCTCTTAAAATGTCTCCAGAATTATGGTGTGACAATTTGAGTACTATTGCTCTTAGCTTTAATCCAGTTATGCACTCAAGCACTAAACACTTTGAACTCGATCATTACTTCATTCAAGAAAAGGTTTTATCTGGCATGCTTCAAGTTTGTCATGTTCCATCAAATGAACAGACTGCAGATGTGTTTACAAAACCACTCTCAGCATTCTCATTCCATCGGTTGCGATACAAGCTCAGTGTTTGCTCAAATCCCACATCGAGCTTGCAGGGAGGAAGTCAAGTAATATTGAAGAGCACACATGCGAGTTCACACATGTGCGAAGCTACTAGATAAATTTTCTCTATGACGTGGCATAACAACCTAACTAATTTGATTCCCGTAATTTTATTTTTTAATTCCTTTTTGATTTATTGTAATTGCATATAAAAGCATAGTTGTATCACCCAAGAGATAATGTGAATAGAATACAAATCCCTTTGCATCATCGAGCATTTATAATTCCTAACTGGCAAAAATTGTCGTACAAACGCGGTAACGCGCGAAAGAAATAAACTTTGCTTGGGTGGAAAACTGAGAATCAAGAACCAATAATTTCTTTAAATTCAAGACGCTAACGCAATCAAACTTGCAGAAAGAGAAAAGGAGGAAGTAGAATAAGAAAGTAAAATCGACATTGCTGCAAGAAGAGAACTCTTTCTTGCGCATCAGACTTACTTTAGCAGCATACCAAGCTGCACTAAAGAGAAGTCTGTCATCAGTGATGAGACCCTTCTCCTCCAACCTTCGTTTGATCTGCTCGCGTGCACCAACATAGGTGACTCCATATACTGAAGTCATCACTGTTTGTTTGACAAGTTTCCTATCCACCTAAAAGCTTTCAAAAAATCAGGTCCTCGGATGTGAAGATAATCTCTCAAAACAAGGAAAACAAAGTTCAGTTGCTAGTAGTTCTATAAAATAAATACGAACCTGATCAATCAAGAGTTTGGCAAGCAAGGCATTCGGATCAGTTCCAGGATCTTTAATACTATCTCTTTTCATGATATCATGGACCCTGAAATGACAATAACTAAATATGAATAACACATATGATGTCAATAATACAATAGAATGTAAAATGATTTGCCAGAAATATATGTGAATAAAGTATGCACGAGAAGGTTTAGTAGTGGGTTTAGGTGGCTGAAGAAGCTTCTATCAACGCTGATTGATAACATTACATCATTCAATTTGCATTAAAATTAATGTCTTAAAAGTCAAATCAACAAACCTCTCTGCAATTTCTGAGTAAACATCAGAAGGTTTATCTTTGGCAACTAAATTGACAGCAGCAGCTTCAAACTGAAAAAAATAAGAAAGACAGCAAAGGGACGTGTGATGTCATTTAAAGCTGTCAAGTGAGAATCAAGTAGCCTGAGTTGATAATGATTAAAGATACTATAAAGAACTTCAAAGGGTTATAGAGAGGCCAATAGATAATAAAGCAAAAAACTGGAAAAATGAAACTCAATGAGTCTCGGACACAATTAGCAGACAGATCCATCATACGCTAGTGCAAACAAAGATAACTCACACTGCATATCGGATTAGAACAGAGACATACAGTTCAGTCATAAACAGATACTTCAAGAAAGTATGCTGCTGGAATAGAAAAGAAATGGTTAAACTACTTCAAGAATAGAACTTTTAATTGAAAAAACGAGAGTTTATCTGTCTCATCCGGTCATCCCCAATAGCTATAAATCATGAACACAAATTTTGGGCAAACAAAGTACTCCACAGAAGATGAACAAACATGAAAAAATGGCTCACACTGTCTCTTCCAATAGCTGCATAGTGCTGCAGGCCATTGCACGAGCCATCCTACGTCAGGAAACCGAACAACAAATATTAAGATCACTAGAGCAAATGACAATGTAAAATTCAAATGCTCAGAAAAATCAGAACATAAGTCGAGGGACAAAAATAAGGAAAAAAAAGAATAAGAGAACACGATATTTGATGGTAAAAAAATTCATTAAACTAAGATTTAAGGTATACAATGCTCAAGTCGTGAGTAATATGAAACAAAAAATTGAAGCAGCCCCTCAAAAATAAGGCTGCAAATAAGTGAGCAACCATGATGTAAATTTGAGAGCTAAATTTCCCTTAACAGAATCTCTTGGATGACAATCAGCAGAATCAAGCATCTTAATTCTTCTGATTCCTTCACATGCAGCATGAATACAACACTGAATTTTTTCTTTTAAAACATTACTATCATAATAAATTTTTTTTTTTTATCAAGCCTTTGAGTCATACAGTCACCACCCCCCTTTTATTTTATCTTTTATTAGTGTTCCATCAATCGCAGTTGATAAAAGCAAGAAGGATCTGCAGGTTACAAGTACATACCAGATGAATTGGCAGATGTGAGATAACAGTGTGTGGTGATGAACTATTTAGGGCCTCAGCAAGATTAATACACGCAGCTAGGCACTGAAAAGGGTCCTCAGCCTTCAACCACCAACAGTTTCCATTATGGAAGTTCTTAGCAGAATCTAATATTTCAGCTACATTGGTATCCACAAATGAGAGACGTTCCTCATATGAGAGTTTCTCAATGCCTCCTCCATATAGGTTTGCCAAATGAATTTTCAGCCAACGTAACCCAGACTTCCCTAGAGGCCTTCCTTCAGAAAACTCAAGAATTCCTCTACAAAGATCAGAACTCAGATGATTTAAATGAGGGTGCATGGGATATGCACGGCCACGAAAATCAAGATTGTGGGGATAGTAAAAACCTTCCTCGTCTTTCATCTTCCGAGCAACCTGATTCACAAAATTTCTGTTTAGTGTCCATCTTTATAGTCTTTAACCTCCCTCAACTTGAACAGTATCATCTAGCTTAAAACGGTCCACAGCGCAACTCAGTCAATGGGCTTCGTGGAAGTAAATAGAAATTTATTGACGTTCATGATTAAATTTACAATTAAAATTATCTCAAAGCTGCATAACTAAATCATTTTCCTGTTGAAATGGGCTGGGAATCTACCACAAATGAAATAGAATAACATAATAATGAGGCTTGCAATTATAAATCTGAATAGTAATGCTGGTACAAGAATATGAAATAGCTTCCATTTCTTGCATCAACAGAGCCAAAAATCTAAGAATATGTTCCAGCTTCTCCAGGTTACCGATTGAGACAAAAATTTCGTTATTCAAATGCAGGTTTAAAATTGGCATTTATAAATAAATTGCATCGCTGTCTATCTTTGCTTTAGGATCCCCAACAGAATAAACTGTCCAAGCTGGCCATTTATAACATTACTGATATCATATTCGTATTTAATGACCATGGGCATCAAGGATTTATTCAAATTAAATATTGGAATCAGGTTATCATTCATGAGATATTAGAGGAGACATCATATTAGACTGGGTAGTTTATGAATTTTGCAAAAAAATAAACTTCTAAACCCAACATCAACAAAGAAGCCGCCAATAATTTACGGTATAGAAGTTGGCAACTTTGGAGGGAATTATCGCTTCAGTTGTACTAAATTGAAAAACGACTACCCAGTTTTTATAACCCCTGGTAGAAAATTTGTATACTTGAAAATGCATCCCAGGCACCGGACATGAAATATTACAGATGACCAAGGAAACAAATATGATGTAACTTGAATAATTTTTTACATTTGCATAATAAACAGTTCCAAATCGTTAAAATCGTACTGATAGCTTGAGTTCGGTGTCACATCTTTGAGAATGCCTCTCTTGATTGATTTTCTTTGCCTTTCGCACATTCCATTTCCATTTCTTAACTTCTAGCAAATCAACTGAGAGCAATTCCGGAATGGGAACCTACACCATGAAAAAGTATTTCTATCACGACAAAACATATAGCAACTTTATTCTGTGTAGATCAAAGAGTTAGGGCACAAAAACTTCACATATCACGCAATTTATGAAAACAGTGGCATCAGTGTGGTTCCACAAGAGTGAAGACAAATGAATATTAAGGTAGTCACACTTACGTCTTTGCGATCTACCAAACCAGCAATGTTGCCTCCACTGGCCCAAATACTTTCCACCACACTTAATATACGGTTGTTCACTCTCCACTTGGTGTTTCCTAAAGTATCAAGGGCCTGCATATTCAATCAGAACTCAACATACTACCTGATTCAAACACATCTAAATTGAAATAGAGAGCATCCAAGCAACAAGTATCATGGTGCAAGGAAGAGGTTATAAAATAAATCCTACAATCAAAGAGACAACCATGTAAGTATGATTCGTTTTGTAATACATAAGTTAGTATTTACTTTTGAAGAGAAATTTGCATTTGAACTATTGAACACAGTGAGGATGCCTAAAAAATGCCATTTCACACTTGACTCCATCGCCTAACAGAGTGCATAGTATGCCAACATAAAGTAAAGGACACGAGTGCACCACTTACCTCATATACTTTCTGCAGCTGTTTTGCAGGAACAGCTCTAAGAGCATCCTGTTGCTGTCGTGACCCACGGGTTCGCATCATATATGAAGGTAAGAACAGGTACCCACCTTTGTCATACCTGAAAGGATGAGACCAATTGAAAACGGAATATAAGAACATCAACTGAGAGCACCCATCATAATCCATGGTTAGGTCACTCCAATATGTAAGTAATAAGAGTTGGGTGTTATACGTCTATGGAAGTTCTTTTCAAGCGTTGGCATCTTATTTTATTGAACTCCATTGACACACAAAATTTATAGCATGAAAGCTTAAAGTTTTCAAATAGAACCGTCAATTGAGAAATAGAAGTCTACCCCTTCCATTTTTTTGGTGGCACCAACATTGGCACATAAGGAATGATCATATGTTTAACCTGAAAAGGGCATAAAATTAGAAATTTCAAGACAATGCTGAAGGCTAACTATGATGCTTGAAGAAGATAAGAAACAAAATATAAAGAAGGAATTTGAAGAACATTCAAAGATGAAAAGGTACTGCACTTTCACATGAAAGAAACTACTCTGACAAGTGACTCCCAACTATATGTTTAAGAATTGCATCAGGGCCCAATGTCAAAATGAACTTCATAAAGATCAACAACTGCACTCTGTACAACATATCTCCATATAGTGAATGAAAAAAAAATAAAGATATGAATCATTGATCTAATCACTGCAAGCCGCGTAGAGGGCAGCAATATGTTGAAGCCATGAGCCAAAAACAATAACTTCGTGCACGAGACAAATACGAAACAAATTAGCTGTAGAATCGACTCACAGTGGTATCAAGACCGTCAAGGACAAGAGGATCACATTCAATCACTCCATACCTTTTCACAGTGTTATGCCTGAAAGAGACGAGGAGCAAAAATTATGAACACCAAAGTTGCCTACCAAATTAACCACAAGACTTATCAAACCTACGAGCTCGTGATAATTCATGAACTTGACAATCAGAAGTTCTAGAACAGAATGCAACTTGTTGCTGAGACGGTTTTGCAATGCACAGCAGTCAATGCTATTAGCCATACTACACATGCTTGGTCCCAATGTCTTATGATGGTAAAATCCAATTAAATAAAATATCACTCACCCATATTCTTTGGTTGCAATCTTGAAGATGTGTCTAAATGCAGGGCGGACATCAGGGGGACTGTCAGCTGACTGAGTGACTGGAGGTTGCACATAAGCAGTTTGTATTAACAACTGTATCAGACAACAGCCCAACTGCAAGACATCTAAATGGCTTAGAAACAAGAAGGTAAATGCATAAATGTAAGCACTCAGTTCTGAGATTATCGTGGAAGCTCCAAACCTTAGCCTGTGTATCTCGACCCCATGACTTAAATTCCTCATTTCTCACCAGCTTTTGGACCTCCATCACCCTGTTCTTTCTAATTAGACTCCTGACTCGCTTTCTTAACAGCACTGCGTCCTTAATTGAATCTCCTTCACTTTCCTCTACCTTTGCTCTTCCCTGAAATTTTTTTGTTTTCTCCAAGAAGTTATGAATTCTTACCTGGAAAAAATCAATTACAAAGACACAATTATTTACCGTTCTTCATCTGATATATATATATATATATATATATATATATATAATAAGAAAACGAATTCCGATTTGGAAAAAGTGTGAAGTGAGAGAATGTGTGTTGTTCCAATGTACGGGATTAGGGTAAATGGACGACCATGAAGTCTAATGAGATAACACAGCGCAAATAGATACTTGCAAACACATAATGTGTTTTCTTCATCATATCAGGGACCTAAATTGCTCAATCACAAATTCAAAGCAGCAAATATTCGTTAATATAGTTGAATCTGATCATGTTCATCATATCAGGGACCTAAATTGCTCAATCACAAATTCAAAGCAGCAAATATTCGTCAAGATAGCTGAATCTGATCACGTTTATCACAACAAGAAAAATCATCCAAAACTAGTCTATAATCAGCTTGGGAATACTTTCCTCATAGGAACTATGAATTATATCCACGAAGAACATGTCAGCCAATATCATTTTGCCTCATAAAACAACCTCGTCTCATTCTGGACAAACTTATAACATTAGTTGGTGTTCCAGACACTTGCATAAACTAATTATGCAGATAATACTCAGCTCAATTCCATCAAAACATATATTCCAATGATTTAAAACATAAGTTCAACAAAAAATACAATTATGTAGCTAAAATAATAAAGATGAAAACCCACCCTTTATCCATATCAATGCAAGCAAGAACATATGCTGATGATCAACATGCTTAATCACTCATAAGCCATAAGAGAGCACCTCCAGGTGAACCTCAATGACTTGTTCTTCTTGTTTTATTTTATTGTTACTATTTTTAGTATCTTGTTTGTGGTATTGAATATCATAAATTATTCTCATTCAATTCAGCATCTTCAAAATAATCTTATACAGTCAACTAATGAAGAAGACTCGGGAGTGGTTACATTTCAATCCTCATCAAGTAATCAACTATTGACAAAAATACCGATCGTCAGACCAACAAAAAAAATCATATCCATGGGCTGCAGGGAAAGTAAAAAGAAACAATATAATTCGTAATTGGCAATACCATTAGGGGCAAAAAAAGACTTGATGGCTTAAATCACAAAATGATAATTCTGACCTCTTGCTCAATTGCCACCCCAATTTGAACTGCTGCCTCCACGACACGCACATATCTATCTTCTTTTCCACCCATCATCATCAGCGCCATAATCTTATGCATCACAATGACAGCCATTTTTTCAGCTGGCAGGGCATCTACAAAAGGCGCAAAAGCCGCCTTATTTTTCTTAGTCCTCCGGGTCTTCTGTTCCTTCATGATAGCTTCCCTCAAAGGCTCAAACCACCCCAAGATCAATTTCTTGACATAAGGCAAATTCGGAGCTAGTTTTTTCTCGCACATTTCCCTCTCCAATTCTCTGTACTCCTCCACCTTATTCTCCCACGCCTCGGTCTCTGCCTTTATCTGTCTCCTCCTCAACAAATAATACCTGCGGCTCTCCATTTCTTGAAATTCTATTTTGACCCCACTTCTACTCTTGCTCCTAAAGAGCAAATTTTTCATGAAAATAGAGGATATCCAAGGTGGGTCCTGGATAAAAATTCTCTTAGTTTCTTCCCCAGATAATTTTTTAGGCAAACCATCAGGGATTACTTGTAAATTCGACAACTTTTCGATCTTCTCCTGGAAATTTTCATCCGTAGAGTCATGTAAAGGGGGAGAAAGAACAGGTGAAGGGTTGTGGAGGGAAGGGAGTTTAAGGGTTCTAGGGAAGGAGGTTGAGTGAAGCTGGTGGCTCTGAGAAAAATTGGGAACTTCGGGGGTTGACATGGAAAGGAAATTTGGTTTCTTGCGGGGTTTCCATGAAGAAGAAGTGGAAGCAGAAGAAGGAGAGGGACATTGCTGAAACTGAGCTTTGGGTCTTGGGTTGAATGGAGCCGTGGAAGCCATGGTTGATGAGGAACAGAGTTGCTCTCAATCAGGATAAGAGGGTTGAAGAAGACATTCAAAAAAACTTCCTAAAACCCATTGGGTATTGGCAATATTATTTATTTGCTTAATAGGTGTGCACAACAAGAGTACATGATATCAAAACTATATATATATATATATCTAATTATCAAGCAATCCAATTATTATTTATCTGAAATTTTTATTTTGTTTTCTATAATATATATATATATATAGATGTAATCACCGGCCATGCAATTTACATTGCGAATTTAACTTTAATTGTAGGTTTAAAAAATTATCAGTTTTTGTCTTTGTTTTAGACTAAATTTGTTGTGAGCAATTAATTATGTTAGAGCCTAAAATACAAATAAACTATAGTATTTAATTATCCATCAAACAAATGTTTTCATAATTGATCGGATTGATAATCAAAACGGTCAATCCTTCTAAAATGGTTCAACCGGTCCAACCGTTCAATCGAAAGGTCAAACCAGATTAATAAAAAATTTATATTTATTTTATATAGTAATATATTATATTAATTATTTATTATTTTTATAGTTTTTGCTAAATTTTAAGCTGAAAAATACAACAAATATTCAAATAAACGTCAAATTTCAAAATCCAAATTACACATAACATATAACCAAATATGGATGACCAAGTTTAAGTTTTCAGAAAAAACATCAAGTTTAATTATACAAAAAAGTCGCAAAGATAAAGTTTAAATTCATAATATAACACATACCATTTAATATCTTTCAACTTTCATGTCCAATAATTCGCTAAGTGGTGAGTTACATTTCCATAGCCTAGGGGTGTCAATCAGGTCGGGTTTCGAGTCATCCCGCGAAATTTTTTTTTTTCAACCCGAACCTGAAGCAACCCGAAAACCCCAAACCCGAACACGAACCCGTCTAACCCGCCTAAAACTAATTTTTTTTATTTTTTTAACAATTGTTTATTTGATTTAGTAAATATACTTTTAATTTTCTACGATTAAACTTTCAAATTTAAATTTGAAAGTTTAATCGTAGAAAATTAAAAGTATATTTACTAAATCAAATAAACAATTGTTAAAAAAATAAAAAAAAAGGAAACAATTTCAAAAAAAAAATCGGGTCAACCCGCGACCCAACCCGAAACCCGCCTACCCTGGTACTAACCCGAACCCACCTAACCCGAACCCGAAAAACCCTAACCCGAACCTGATTTTTTCGTGTTGGATCGTGTCGGGTTGACGGATCGTGTCGCATTTTGACACCCCTACCATAGCCAATGCGAGCTTAGAGAGTTAAGGTATCTTCATCTTTGGTCGAACCACTTTGTTGGGGAGGTTCCTTTAGCCCTTTTGAATTCTACGAGTCTCGAATGGCTTGACTTGGAGTACAATTCACTATGTGGGGAGTTACCGTCCAAGATTTTGAGCAAAATGTTGCATTTGAAATTTCTTTATTTGTCCTACAATCTCTTTTCAAGTCATGGTGGAAATGCTGATCTTGTACCGTTCTTCGAGTCTTCGGTAAATTCCTCTAACTTGCAAGAACTTGATCTTGCAGGAAACCATCTTGGATGTGAGTTGCCTTCTCTTATTGGAGCTCTCTCCACTAATCTTTTGCAGATAAATCTGGATGATAACCGAATTTCTGGTTTCGTACCTTTACAGATTTCGAATATTGTAAATCTCACCCTCTTGAACCTGTCTAGTAATATGTTGAATGGCTCAATCCCTTATGAGCTATGCCAAATTGGGAAACTAGAGAGGATATACTTATCTAATAACTTGCTATCCGGCAACATTCCATCCGCCTTTGGCAACATGTCACATTTAGGCCTTCTCGATCCGTCAAAAAACAAGCTCATCGGTATAATCCCGGATAGTTTTGCAAACCTTGTGCAGATACGAAGACTTTTGTTGTATGACAACCACCTTCCGGGGACCATTCTCAACATTCAAATTATAAGGGTGAGAATGTTGTTGATAATTTAATAAAATTTAAATTCTCAACCAGTTTTTGGATTTTAAATACCTTGTTATAAGGGTGAGAATGATGTTGATAAAATTTAAGTTCTCAACCAGTCTTTCGGGGACCATTCTCAACATTCAAATTTGCAAACCTTGTTCTGTTATAAGGGTGAGAATGTTGTTGATAATTTAATAAAATTTAAAATCCAAAAACTATTTACTTACAAAATTTGTATTTTAAATTTGATCTTGTTTTGTTATAAGGGTGACAATGTTGTGATCTTTCTCTTATCATCGAGTTATACAATGTTTTATGAACATACATCGAATGGAGTCATGACGAAATGATATTTGGTCTGCTTTGCGATTTTATATTCGTTCGTTGTTCATACAACTAGATGCTATTAACATGTGTTCCTTTAATCAAATCGGTTTAAAGTTATGTCAATGGTCACGAATGATACCAAGACTTATGCGTTGCACTCGAATTGCACTTGAGGTCTTCTTTGAGCCTACCATCACTAGTTATATAAATATACTAAAATAGAAGAAATTGTGATAGAAAGCAAGTTGAAGATTTTATTATTATTATTATTGAAAACACCGCCGGAAACGGGGGTTAGTCAGATCCCTACCTGTATATATACAACAAAAAGTGCAAAACAAATAAAACCTGACGGAGTGATACTAGATCAAGACCTCCGCAAAGGCTATAAAATCGTCATAACATAACAAAATAAAGACAAACTACAAGCAAGTTGAAGGTTGGGATTACCCAACTCACTAACTCCAAGTTATAATGAAATAATATGCTTATTGAATCCTTTTGCTTTAGAGATTCTATATACATTTGTGCTGTTGGAAACCACAGTTACTATTGTTCAATGCGAGTAAACTCCCAACTAACAAAGTAACATAAAAACCACGTTAGTCAGATAAACCGCATTAAACAAGCCTTGTGCGATAGACTAGTCCAATAAAAATATTTTGAATTATAGACATTGTTTGGTGTGAAAGATAAAATTCAACATATATCATGTTCAACTCAAGTTTTACATTAATTAAAATTAAAAAATAGGTTTGTTATCTTACTTTCCAATTTATTATATCACCATTCATGATATTCCAAAATCTATTAATTTCAAATCCTAGAGGTAAGTTGGAAGTTTGAATTATGATTGAAAAATGGTGGAAGGTAAGATCACATTTGAGTAAAGACATATCAGAATTAGTTCCAATTGTATATAAATTGTGACCACTTCTATATTTATTTGAACGTACATGAGGGGAAGATCATACATCTCTAAAGATTGGTCGAACGAAGCTCCAATATCTCTAATTATAGGGGAAAAAATAATGATAAGATTTAAATACTTGCAATTACGATGATAATAGTAAATGTTTAAAATTGCATAATAATTAAAGTATCACATTTTTTTTATCTTTGTCACACGCACAACCAATTAGAGTGAATGTACTTAGAATATTAAGACAATGTAGTGCGGTTCCCGTGTTCAAGTTGGTGGAGTATGTGAGTGTTTGGTCATTAGTCATGTGTTCGATTTCTCCTACCAACTTTTTCGGACGAATATGTTACACATGATTTGAGCGGTGTGATTTACTGGACTATATTGGTTTGCAAGATATTGAATTAGTCTCACTCATTCAATCAATGGTAGTGCCATATTTTTATTTCTACTCGAGCATGAGTTTTCTTAGCCCTGTTTTTTTTATGGGTAGAGCTCGTATCTTTTTATTTTTAAAATCGATCACCGGACTATTGACAAATTGGATTAAATTTGGTGTATAAAAAATAAAAAGAAAAAAAAACCTAGGCCGTCTCGTCGGTCCACTCTTGCACTCAGTGCATACTGAATGATAATGATTTTGAATTTCGAGTTTATTAAAAAAAAAACAGAGAGTCAATTCCATGTGGTATGATTGAATATTCATGACAAATTCTTGATGTCTGAATGGTTGATCATCTACCTAATATCCATTGTGAATTATACATATATATTGCATGCGTAGGTTAATTTAAATATAAAAATATTGATATTAGTTACTAGTTGTAAATTAGGGGACTTTGAATAAAATTTCAACATAAAATATTAGAATTTAGAAGTGACAACAAACCTGATGGATTGTGATAGATATTATAAAAAAAAGTTGCCTATTTGTATTAAAAAAAAACAATTTATTTAAATTATTTTTATTAAAAAAAATAACTTTGGAAAAGCATGATTTTTCAAAAGAACGGGACAAAATTCATGATATTCTACGCTTTCGCGGGCAAAACAAATTAAATCAGGTATTCATCTCAATATATATGGATTCTACATATAGATATCTCGATAATTATAGCAGGAAGAATACTTCATATAATTGAAGGAAAAAAATGTCGTCTCTTTATTTTTTTATCTTCTGTATGATCAAATTTTAATCTTAGTTATTTTTAAAAAATCTAATTAAGCTAGCCAATGACTGCGGACAGGTACTTGGTATATGACTTGATGGATATTTCGGCTAAAGTAGTTCTGCAGGAGACGATGAATCATGCCAGAAATGTCTCACCTTCTATATAATAATTCTCAATCGCATATTTTATCTCAATATCATTAAATCATATAGATCTCTTACATTTTAATGAAATGACATCACGTGTTTTAATGATCTAAAATTTTACATTATCATAAGTAGAAAAACACTTCATATGCAATATTTACGACTGTTTTCTTAAAAACTACGAATAAAATTTTAAAAAAATTCTGCTGCTATTTATGCCAATTTCTAGGAATCAATATATCAGAAGAAAGACTTTGTAGTCAGATGTGAACATAAATAAAACCAAAGATGTTAAACAATATTGTAACTGAATATTTCATAGTACAAAACCGAATAAACTGAATGTGGGAAGGTAAATTCCATATTCAGGTATTCATACAATGTTAAAAAGATGTGTGTGTACATCAGACAAAAAAAGTGTAAGAATCTCTTTCTTTTCTTGTGTAAAACTAAGGCTACGACCCAGGAATTATACACACACTCCTATCAAGATCTTCATAACAGATGTATACCAAATACAACTAAAACAGTACTCCTTATCAGACACAAACCATATCACAATATACTCGATTCACACAGCGAGTATAAATGTACAAAGTTTCTCTTGCACAAATCAGGTGTTGGTGAAGCAGATTATATACAATAACGTATGGATTCTTAAGTTTTCTCCGTCCCGTCAGAGCCAGAAGTAAACCATTGCCTGTGTTTCAACATAAATGCATCACAAAATATCAGAACAGGTTAGTCTGATAACTTTGAAAAAGAAAGAGTCGCAGCAAAGAGTTCCGGAATGAGTACCTCAGCAAGAAGATGATAGGAAGGGTCATCTTGCGCTTCGTGTTTCTTGATTTTCAAACTCCTAACCTCATCATGTAATGAATTTAATTTCAGTTTGATCTCGTTCAACAATTTAATTTCTTCCTCTCTGTTTGTTGATGCTGAGTGTCTCTCAATTTCAATAATCTCTGATCTCATGTTAAGGTGATTCGATCTTGGACGAGATTCAAGAACATTTGTGCTCGTTTGGACTATAGCCAAGCGACAATCAATATCAGCAATTTCACTTGGTTTACATAATTCGTTTTCACGATGATTCGATTGAAGTAGTTTCTTCAGCCAGTCCGGTTCATCTTTATTGCACAATTTTGAATGACCAGAATGTCCATCACTTTCGAGGCTCTCACTAACATGATGAAGTGTCTTCCGTCTGTCTTTGGTCGACGATTCACAAGATCTCAGGTTCTTGTCAACTTGTGGGACCTCGAAGACATCATGAACACTTGGAGGACAAGAATAATCAACTGTCGCACCATTTTTTGGCAAATTTGTGGGGCACTTGATCAGATCAATTTCATTCTCGACACCTAGTTTATTTGTGTCATAACCATTGCCGGTGCTTAACTGAGGTGAGGGCGAACGTGTTTCATACCTCAAGCTAGACGGATCACATAAAGATCCTGTACTTGGTCGTGAAGAAATCGATGACGGAGACCGCATCTCATTCTTGAAGTTTGTGTTATTACCGCCCGCTATCTCCTTCACCCGCTCGTCTAATTTCCTTATCTGTTCCCAGTAAGAATTGATGTCACCGGGAGTTGCGTAATCGATCTTCCTATCTGAATCTGAGGACTTGTTATTATGTTCCTCCATAATCTTACCATTTGAATCAGTTTCCGTGCTCATAGAACTCTCCTTTTCATGAACAACCTTCTTATATTTGAGTAGGTGAGGAACAGAATTCCTCCTTCCCAAGTTCTGAATGCTTGCTTCCCCAGCTAAAGTTTCGTTTCTTAGCAAAAGATTTTCGGGAAACTTTTTCTCACTAACACCAGGATCCGCACAACCCATGCTCAACAATTTGTACCTATAGGCCTGAACTTGGTAATCTAAAGCAGTCACCTCCATTTCTTTCTGATAGATGATATCTTCGATTATCGCAAAAGATTCCTCCGCGTGACACATCTTCTCCTCCGACAATCTCTTGTATTGCTCTGCTTCCATTTTCACAGCAGCCTTCTCTCCTTGGAGACGCAATATAACAGATAAAGCTTCGCTCGCCGCAGTGGCGGAGGCCTCTCTTTCTGCATCCAACTCATTGTAAAGTTTCTGTAGAAGCTGTTGCTGAACACAGAGTGTTTCCTTCAAAGCAGAAACCTCAACTTGGGACATCACCACGCTATTTTCAGCCATTACATAACAGATTCAGGAACATAAATGAGTCGAATTTTATCTGCGAAGGAAACATCAACCAGCTCATCAAATCGCTGTGGTGCATTAAAATTTGAAACGTCTAGAAACACAAGCATGGTACCCAACCCCAAGTCCTTATTCAAGAAACTCAGATATATTCCCTATGAGAAATCCTGTGTAAATATGGTAACCAATGCTAATAACAAATCATGAAACCCTTCGAAATTTAACAGACAAACAAGAAAATGAAATGGGTTCTCACCTAATCTGCAGAAAATCTGAATCATTCAAAAAAGCAAGCCCTTTGAACTCACAATTTTCAAAATCTCTCCTTCAAGATAACCTTTCCTTCAAAATTGCTCCCGTTTCCAGAAAAAAACAAAAACATCCCAACACGAATCTAGTTTTCTTCAGGATGAATTGTTGAAGAAAGGATCACGATGATCAAACTATATCTGTAACGGTTTCTTGCCTTCTCTTTCAGAAAAACGTAAAAGCGCATACGGGAGAAAAACTTCAGCTTGATATTAATCTTGATCTAAAAGCAATTATTTTTAACATTTAAATTATNTCTGAATCATTCAAAAAAGCAAGCCCTTTGAATTCACAATTTTCAAAATCTCTCCTTCAAGATAAACTTTCCTTCAAAATTGCTCCCGTTTCCAGAAAAAAACAAAAACATCCCAACACGAATCTAGTTTTCTTCAGGATGAATTGTTAAAGAAAGGATCACGATGATCAAACGATATCTGTAACGGTTTCTTGCCTTCTCTTTCAGAAAAACGTGAAAGCGCATACGGGAGAAAAACTTCAGCTTAATATTAATCTTGATCTAAAAGCAATTATTTTTAACATTTAAATTATATTCATTTTCATAGGAAGAATCAGTCTTCCAACATTTTTTTTAAAAAAAAATTGAATAATATCAATATATCGAATTTAAAGATATGGCAGCAAGAATTAGGCCCTTGTTACATGCATTAGATGTAAGAAATTCATTAAAGATTTGAAAAGAACCCTAATTCCATGCTGCCAAAATGAAGAACAAAGATTATAATTATATAATTTATTATATCTTTTTATTTACTTGAAGTTATATGGGAAAAAAACTTCTTCACTTGGGTAAAATATTTTGCTGAAAATTCTCGCGTACACGTAATTTAATTAGCANAAAAAAAAAAAAAACGAAGCTTCGGGTTTAAAATTTATTTAATTTTACGTCGAAAATTTTTAAATTTTTTGAATTTTCACACGGAGAGCTGATACAATTTACATCTATGTATTTATATTTATGTTGTTTATAATTGATGAGTGATCAAAGTGTTATGATATCTTTGGTATTGAAAAAGTAGGAAATAAGATAATCTATCATATTTCGTCACTTGGAAGGCGAAGAAAGCCTCCTTCCGAGGGGTTTCATGATGTTCTTCACCAACGAGCCGACTTCGAACTAGTGAAAGATGCATTTTCACACTTGAAAGATATTCATATAGTGGCCTAACGTGTGTACCAAGTTCTAAGTTATCTCATTGAATTAGAAATACTTAATTAAAACCATGTATGCTAGCTTGGTGGTTAAATCGTTTGGTTTTGATTAAATAAGCTATCGAGTTCAAATTTAATGAACGTAGAAAAGGCGTAGGAAAAATCCCTATTAAATATATGTCATTCAACATGTCGGCAAGTTATATTCTCATTCACAAGACATTACTTATATTTTGAATTAATATCATAAAAACACGTCGTCCTAGAATACTAATCAAATAAAAATTAAATAGCTTGAAAGAATAAACGCAATTTCGTTGAATTTTTTCGAAGGTAATGTGAAACTCCAATCAGAACGACGGATGCTGAGTACGAGTTATTTTGGATCTGCATAGCCATGGAAAAATCTAACGGGTCTACAACAAGAAGAAAGTTGTAGGACGCCGAGTGGCGGAGCCACCTTCATTGGCACCCAGGCTTTAGATCGGGTGGCCAATTTTTTTAAAAGAA
This sequence comes from Primulina huaijiensis, assembly GCF_012295235.1. Taxonomy (NCBI): domain Eukaryota; kingdom Viridiplantae; phylum Streptophyta; class Magnoliopsida; order Lamiales; family Gesneriaceae; genus Primulina; species Primulina huaijiensis. Next base: position 4,872,716 of record NC_133322.1, read on the forward strand.
ATTTATATGATTTTGGATGAATTGGATATTAGTTCGTGTAGATCAATTTAAATTATTGAAAAATTTTAAATTTTAAAATTATAGTTCGGATAAAATCATATTACTGGCTCTGCCATCGGGGACACCTTAGGCTACTTATTGTTGTTCCTTTCGTTGGTGCGTTAAATGAAATCACAAACACGATCATAATGTTCACCGTAGATCATAAAAATACTACTTGTACACCTAATAAGTTAGGCACACAATATTTATATTTTAGTTACTAATATACATACACACATAGAAATATATATATATAGTAGAAGATTTATATTTCAATGTCATATTTTTATTTCATAAAATCTATAGGCTTAAAATTTGGTGTATTGTTAATTAAAATTTGAAAATGCGACGTTAATATTTAGTTGTTATCATATAATAGCAAAGTAATTGAAAATATTTGGCTAAAATGACATTTGGACCCTAGACTTAGCTCACCTTGCAGTCAATTTTTTTTTTTGAATTACCAGGACAATTAATTCCACAACATATATATCTTTTTTTTTCACGTGCTATACAATTCTGATATGTTTCATCAAATTAAATAGATAAGCATCACTTCATTGGCATACACAGAAGTTGGTACAGTTGGTGAACTGCATAAAAAACTATACATACATACATACATATACATACATATACATACATATACATANTAAAAAAACCTTTATAATATATTTTCAAAAAGTCGTTAAAGGCTGACTTCAACGGCTAACATCTACATATGGGGCCACGGTCGGCGGACGGACCCAGCCCGCACTACACCAAGTAGTCCCCATCTTTATAAGACATCTCATCTAATATTATTTAAAATGAATTTCAATGTTTTAATTTATTTTTCATTATTGTTGTGCTTGAATTGAAGGATTTTAAATTGATGGATTTCGATTGTATTTTATGATTAAAAATAAAGCAATATATCAAATTATAAATTTATAGATTACTTATTTACACATTAGTTATATAAAATATAATAAATTTCAAATGACACAATTATTGAGTGGACTTGAAATTCGTCATAATATATTACATATATAAAATAGCCAATCTTTTTAGAATTGTGAATTGACTTTTAAGTCCTCGTTATTAATTTAATAGAATTAATTAATTATTAATATTAATTCAAGTATATATAATCTGTTTGTTTCTATTACCTATATAATCTATTGCCTATATAAAAGAGCCAATCTTTTTAGATTTGTGAATTGACTTTTAAGTCCTTCATTATTAATTTAATAGAATTAATTAATTATTAATATTAATTCAAAAATATATAATCTATTTATTTTTATTACCTATATAATTTATTTTTCTATTACCTTTATATTAATGGAATTTAATTTGAAAAATATATAATCTATTTATTTCTATTACCTATCTATTATACATATATATCTATTACCTATATAATCTATTACCAATATAAAAAAGTCAATGTTTTTAGAATTGTGATTTATCTTTTTAAGTCTTTCATTAATTTATAGATTTTAATTAATTATTAAATCTATTACCTATATAAAAGAGGCAGTGTTTTTAGAATTGTAATTTGTCTTTTAAGTATTTCATTAATNTGAATTTTATTGTATTTATTATATATATATATATATCAGTATATGTATTCTACGGAGTATAGTAAATGATTGGTGATTAGTGAGATGCATGACACTCAAAAATCAGTCAAACAATATTTAATTCAGCACATCGAATAAAAATATAATAGAATAATAAATTGTCAGTCCAAATATTAGCTTTAGCTATTTGAATGAAATATAATTTTCATTTTTCTTCTAATTTCAGCTTATGGTTAGCTTGGTCTCACATAACTATTTCATACAGGTACCCAAATGAGGTATTTCTTTAAAAGAGTGAGTTGATTTGTGTAATTGTCGGAATTGTACTTCCATATATTAATTGTATATTGGTTTTTTGTAACTTTAATATTGTCTTGTGTATTATTTTATAACTAATATATATTATATTATATATTATAATCATTACATCATATAAGTTTTGCAAATCAATTTAAGGAAAAAAAACATTCCAAACAATTGTAAATATGATTATTTTCTGAAATAATTTAATCACTCACTTTAAAAAATCAATTTAATAGCATTATTATTTTAAAAATTAACAACAACGAAATTTAACAGATAAAATCGTTACACCAAGTGCTTTAATTTAACACATATAAATATTTCCAGTGCTAAATAGATTATTATAAAGATTTCAGTATATTCAAATATTCATAAACAGATCAAAACATATTCAATTATCATAAGTTTTGTAACGTATAATAAATAAACAACTATTATATATTTAATTATATATCACATAATTAGTCTAACGAAGATAATAATTGGGGTACCTTAAGAGAAATAACTAATATTAATGAAATAAATGAAAATTACTTCAAAGCCAATAGTTAATATCATTTGTCACGATGATTATTAACAATTTTAAATCAGATTCAATTTTGAAGTTTATAATGCTATTTCTCTATAAAAAAAAAAAAAAAACATTTGAAAATATTTGAAATCCATAGATTTGAAATATGACTTCTTTCAATATTTCATCATGATTCCATCATCATCCGTGGAATGAAAGAAAATAAAAATATAAAATAAAATCCGAACAATCTTAAATCTGCTATCATGTCTCCCCATCATGAGCTGTTCCATCTCCTTCAAATATTCCCACGTTTCACTACTCATTTATCCAGTCTGTGGCATCTTGCTTTAGTAGGCAAGAAAGTAAGAAGAAACCACCCAAAAATTAATAATAATAATAATAACAATAAATAAATAAACATCACATAACATGATTTAAATAGGAAACAAACCATCAATCCATTTGCTATATTTTCAGCATCAAGAACAAGAACCATCGATTAGCATTTGAACGATCACATGTTTGACTATACAAGCAATTCGAGTTAGGAATAAGTGAACGATCAATTGCGCACATATAGATGAACGAGCTTACCTTGACAAGCTTGAGCTCGACTCACACCTGGCCCTATGAATAATCTAAACAGAACTTACTCTCATGAGATGTTATTTCATTAATGACGGAAGATATTTTGATCCGGCAGACACTAAAACTACTAAGACATGTTTTTTTCGTCGTTTTGAGAAAAGTTGAGAGATACAACAAGGCCAATTAATACCAGCTTTGAGCCGCAGTCCTATAACATTACATTAACAGAAGAAAGTTTGCTGTTGCACTCCTCCATTAAACCCAAATATCATTAATACATTAACCAAGAAACGTTTTTTAAGGTTCCAATTTTCTTGAGAAGCATAAAAGATACGAAGAATACCTTTACGAAATCAGCTTGAACTAACAGAGAATCCTTTGTGTAGTCTGCTTCCTCAGGAACATGGGTAAGAACTTTCTGTATGAAAATGGCACCAATATCACGTGAATTAGCATCAATCAGCCATTAAGCCAAGTAGGAGAAAGCCACTCGTGGGAAAAGTAACCAGAGCAGGATGACTAACCTCTCTCTGTTGTTCAGATATAAATTGACCAGTCAAATCCCACAATATGTCCAGCATTTCGTTGAAAGTAACCTTTCCACTTCCATCAGAGTCATAAACCTTAAAAATAACTGGTAAAAGAAATTATATGCCAAATCAGCCACAAGGGAAAAATGGAAACACTTACAGCTTTAAAAGGAAGTGATACAAATTCTTCTCTTTTGTGAGTCTTACATTCGACTTTTTGCTGCAAGCTTGTTCGAGAACTGAAAGCAGATAGGAATGCTACAAACTCTTTGAAATTAAGTTCATCCAACATCCTCAATAATCTCTGAGAACACAAAGGGCCAATAATTGCGACAACGCATGACTTTTATGAATGCGAAAAAACATATTCACTTTAATCAGGTCAAGTACATGTTCAATTTGTTCTTTGCACTTTGTTTCTCCTGGTAGCTAGTTTTTCTCACTTGCAGCAAAATCATGGAGGGCAGTCTTATAAACATGCAATTTGCAGATATTTCATAAGGAAAGGTCTAAAATCACAGCAGTATCATCACCTTTAAAAGAAAATACAGATTACCCTATTTTCCCCAATTCTTGACTTGGCACAACACCATACATCTAACATCAGAAACATATCAGGTTCCAATCAATACATTCTCATAACGATGATATAACATCAAATGGTTTCATAAGTTCATCACTACCAACTACTTGGATCTACATATAACCATAGATTTTGTGCCTCTGCTCTATCCGTTGTTTCGTTTCTCATATTAGTTTTAACATAGAATTCTGGACAGGAAACTACAAGATAAAAAGAGGGTTTCTATATGGCCGTTCATATGACCAGAGAGAGGGGATTGACAGCGAATTCAGGTACATTCATGATCTCCTCAGCAGAGATGAAGCCACCCCCATTCCGATCCAATTGGCAGAACCTTTGATACAATGACACTATCTCCCGCTGTGAAACTATTAAGCATGCGACACAATCACTAAATTTTGTTTGAGAAAGAGTACGGAAAATAAACTCATAAATCTACAATAATTATGACAAACAAGATCATTCCAGTCCAATTACTGCTGACCCATGAGAAAGCGTAAGGATAACGACCCAACAAATTTATAACATTAGCAACCAAAAAGATTATTTCTTTACTAGTGTTCTAGGAACTGTCATCCAAAATACAACAGATCCATTAGAAACTACACCAAAGATAAGAAAAAGATAGCGATGTACGCGTAATTACATGCATGATTGCAGTGTTCTTGGACTTCTTCAATATCGTATTGGGTGAGCATGGAAGAGGTGTTGCCCATTGTGCTGTGATTGAAGAAGCAGAAGGTGTGACTTTATATTCTTTACCTGAGGAAGCTTGGTTTCAAGAAAGGGCGATTCTGGATTTTATAACTAATCCTCAGTACTTTGATTGAATTCCAAATATGTCAAACCTTATTTTCTCCTTCTCTTTTTTAAAGCTCGCCGAATTTAAACAATCGAAAAACCTCTGAAAACGTTTGTTTAAAGGTCACCGAATACTTTGATAGGAAGTGTTGCACTAGAATCTAAGTTTTTTGGTGCCACTGAATAATTTGATCAAATTAAAAAACAAAATATCCGATTTAATTGCATAAAAATATAAAATCTAAAAAATACCTTGTTCAAAACAGGTTAGTGGGATGGCTCGACGTCTCGACCCACAGAAATACACGGAAAAAATAAAAAGTTGTGCTTCATCGTTATAAAAGCAATTGGTTTATTGTCGGTAAGGATGTCAATTCGGATGAATTTGGTGGGTTGGGTCAGGTTAGCAATAGTATTATTCAAAAATTGTCAAACTCGAACCCGAGTCAACCCGAAAACACTCAACCCAAACCCGAACCCGAATCAACACGATCAACCCGATTAACCCGATTTCGAATTTTTTTAAAAAAATATTTTTAAAGAAAATTAAATAAAATTAAAAAAAAAATAACAATATTTTAATTTAAACACATAATAACAAAATCTCCCTCATATATATGATTTAAATTTGAAAGTCTAATTGTAGAAAAATAAAATATATTTACTAAATCAAATAAACAATTGTTTAGAAAATAAAAAATATTCAAAATAAATATTAAATTATGAAAATTTATGATATAAATATACAATAAATATTTTTTCAGACATACAATATATAAAAATGTATGCAATATTTATTAATTATATTTTTTAAAAAAATTTCAGGTCAACTCTGGTCAACCCGAACCCAACCCAACCCGATCATTTTTTTCGGGTTAGCTATCGAGTCCAACTCGATCTGACCCGAACCTGAAAACCCCAAACCCAAATTGTATATGATTTTAACACCCCTAATTGTATGTTACTTTCTTCTGCTGTACGTGATTTTGCCATTAGAGTGCTCTGTCGGACTTGCACCGCAAAATAGCGATTCAATCCATTGCTGCAGATATTTAAACTTAGTCATTTTTCTTACTTTCTTTTAACTTAACAGGTTGGCCTGTGGACAGAACAGAACACCCTCAAGATTTGATATACAATATTCAGGTATTTTGCCTTGTTAAATTACTGTAGGCCATATGCTCAATTTTGCTTGCTCAATAACATATATGGTGCTAAGTCAGAAACTTGAGCGATTTACTTGTGTAAGTTTGCGATTGTGGACCATGATATGATAGCAGAGTATTATTGGGAATGCAATGCATGCGGCTGGCTCGGTTCAGTGTGGTGAGGTCAAGTCACTTAACCGTATTAACTTTTTTGAACAAAATTTATTTGAAAAATAATTTTTGGTATTATTTTTGAAATATTATGTGAAAGAGTGCGCTCATTCGGAAACTTTGTGTCTTTTGGACTAGGCTGTTTTCGGACCGAACATTGCATATCTTGACTTATCACAGAAGGTCGTATTTGTATCCAGAAGATGATGTTCTTTCTCCGTAACTAATTAACAGACTAAACACTCATCGAGAAATTTTATATAACTTTTTCGTCTAGTCGTCCAGCACCGTATTTTTTCTAGTAATTCCAATTGTGTGCTGCTAACAGTTTCAGTATTTCAAGTTCACAAAGACAGAAATTGTGTGCATCGGTGTTGATTAGATTAGGTACGCGACTTTGTACGTAATTGATATAACTAACGATGAGATTTTACTATAAAATATCATAAACCTGTTTAATTAATTTCTACATTTTTACCTGGCACTAGTAATGTACATTAATTTCACACACTTAACTTTCCAAAATTTAAAATGTCTCTTTCCATTTATTAGTTTTTTTTGTTCAGTTGTATACAGTGGCGGAGCAACATGTATAAAGATCGGGTGACCCAATTTTTTTTTAAAAAAATTCTATGTAAATTTTGTATAATTTTAGAATGATATGATATTAGCTCGGATAGATTAATTTAAAATATTAAAAGATTTTAGAGTTTAAAATTCTAACTCGAACAGAACTATATTTATGGTCCGCTACTGGTTGTATATAATTTTATTCCCCACTAGAATGCGTTGTTTTTTTTTTAAAAAAAATCAATTAACAATGAGTTGAAAAGAACAAGAATCATGAGTAATTTAAATTATAAGTTAAAAGACAAAGACAAACATCATTCTAAAATGATTTTCTTACAAAAGAGTCAAAACCCACATTAAATTTATTTTTCCTCAAAAAAAGACATAAACTATTTTTTTTTTTTTAAAAAAAAGAAACTAAACCCACCAAGCTGAAAAGTAGGTCAGCAAAAGGGTTTTTGGTTTTCAAAAAAGAATCAAGAATTTAACCAATAAACCCATTTATTGACCATAAACTATTTAAAAAAAAAACTAAAGAAATACATTACATGGAATTTTCCAAAAATTAGATCAATTTCATTTTCATCTTTACAGCTTTGCTTTTTCTTGGTTTCCCAAAAAAAAAATCCAATAAAACCAAGTCAAGAACATGCCAAGGCATGAAGGAATGATCTTGTTTTTTGGGTATGTGCCCATCAATTGCCTTTTGGTCCACTCCATAAATATCCATCTTCTCCATTAAATTTTTCAAAATTTACACTTCAACTTTATATTTATTTAGCCCACTAAAATGTGCTTTAAGACTTTTATCCCCCAACTTTATATTTATTTAGGCCACTAAAATGTGCTTTAAGACTTTTAGCCCCCAACTTTATAGTTAACTAATATTTTTTCACATCAACTCTATGGCACTATGTTGATCAAAGTGTTCAAACCATCTTTCTCTCCACATAACTCTTGCCTCGCAAAATTTTCAAAAAATTTGGCGCCTCTACGTCATACAAACTATAATAATGTTACACAGAAAATTCTTATGAGATCGTATCAAGGTCAATTTTGTGATAATTCTATCATGTCCGACCCATGCAAAAATATTAATTTTTATGATACAAGTATCATTTTTTACTCTAGGTATGAACCAGATCGATATGTATTACGGATATAAATATATTAAATCATCTCACATAAGACCTACTCCCTATGCCAACTGGATGTTCGGTCGGGTTTTGGATCCAACTCAAATTAACAAAAAAACGTTTATGATATAATAAAATATATTTATTATATAAAAAGATTAAATACAAATAAAACTATCGAAACACAAGTATAATTCAATTTTATATTTGTAATACTTCGAAAATAATAATTAATTTGTTTTATATATTTTGTAACTATTTCGTTTATCAAGAGAGCAACCAAAATATAACGTATGTGTTGTGTACAATTTAAAATATTTGAATTGTAATATTACCACGTTATATCATAATAGTTATATCAGAATTCACAAATCACATGTTTGATTTTCATATACTACAAAGAGTGCAGATATTGAATTGAGACGAGAGAATCGATACAACACACGAATATAACGTACAATTCCATAAAATTTTGAAAACAACAAAAAATTATCTTACTTAGATAATTATTATTCTAATAACAAATACTTAATAAAAAACTATTTATAAAACTCTTTAATAATAATATAATTTATAAATTTTAATTAAAAAGTTAATTGTTTTCAGTTTTCAATTAAATATATATAATAAATAAATAATCATGGCGCGAACACAACCGCGTCACATCGAGCACTCTATCGAAACGTGAAATTCCCTCGATCTGAATTTTTCTCATTTCAATTTATTTTATTTATTTTCATATTATATTTTGTTTAATCCCTTTTTGTATTTATATATATTGAGAAAAACGTGTGTTGATTTATGGTTTACGGAATTTTCGAACTTTCTGATCACTCATCTTCGTCGCCGGAGAATCAGGTACGATCATCATGTATTTTATCATCATGTTTTTGGTTTGATTTTCATGAAAAATTGCGATTTCTAAAAATATAATTGATTTTCTCGGCGTGCAGCACTAGTTTGAATTTCAATCGTTTCGAATGATGTACTTTGGATTTGTTGACTTTTGATTTTTTTTTTTCCCGATTAGAAATGTGAGAAAATTCCGTTGGAATATTAAATTCCGCTTACAGGCTTGCAGGATGTTCAAGAATCTGAATAAATTTGACGTAATTCATTGATTTCGATTATGATGATTGTTATTTGTTAATTATTATTATTACTAAGTTTGTGAAGGTTATTTTTCGAAGATTATACAAGAAATGACCTACAGATGGTAGAAAAGTTCAGGAAAAAAATAAACAGACTAAGGCAGATTATCCGTAAATTGAATCGTCGACGCAAAAAATTTCTGCATTTATTCCCCGACATTTATGTATATAACAGAACATATTTTTTTTCACATAATGATGCTTAATTCATGCTTATTATTGGCTAATAGTGATTAAGTATTGATTTTTGTTGTTATGTGTAATAATGGTACATTAAGTTCATGGCGAAGGACACTAAGCTCTAATTGCACGTGGCCTCCTTGGTTTCTGGGTATCTGTAGTTAATCTGAACCGTTTTTCCTTATTTTACCACAGACAAGTACCATGTTGGACTCAAGAGTAATATACACACGGCTTGTTTTTAATGTTTCCTGAACATTTATTTTGATTTAACTATTTGCTTCTCTGGAATTAATTTTTTCTTTAGTCTAATCATGAAAAAGTAAGATGTAGTCACGTAATTAATCTTGCAATGCTGTTGACAGAGAAAGAAAAGGTATCACTTTCACTGAATTCCTTCCATGAAAAGTCGGTTGTGGGAAGGACGAACGCACAGAGGGGCAGAGAACTCTATTATTAAATGTGAGTCTATTTACTGAATATGTGTGTGTTACGTGTGTATTTGCTTGTGAGTTGTTGTAAACGCAGTTCCAATTCAACCAACCATGGCATTCCCGTGAGGAGGGGGGACAAAAGGCTGGGGACCATGAACAAAGAGGAAATAAGAGAAGGAAATAAAATATAAATGGTAAAAGTGAAAGCAAGAAGAGCTTTCTTATCCTACCTACACCCTCCCATCCCGTTTCCTATACTGCTTTTCTGCACCCATTCTTCTCCTACTCTTCCCCAATTTCGTTTGGATGGTCTTACAAGCTTTCTTGATTGAAATTTTATAGTTCAACTTCATTGAGAACTGGGTGTCTGTAAAGATATATTCTTTTGTGCATCTTTTCCTTTTTATCATTTCCGATTCTCTTCTTTTCTCATCTTCCCATCTGTGGTATCTTACTTTTGGCTGCAAATTTATGTGGCAGATTTTCAGTATGGGAAAGAAGATCCTGTAACGCGATTGGTGCAAGTAAGAATAGATTAATTGGGTTTTGTGAAAGCCTATGGAAAATACGTTCGTAGTGGTAAATAGTGTATGAAACGGGACGTCAATGTGGTGTATTTATGGATGTATCTGAATCAGAACGAGTGCAGACAAAATCTACAGCAGTGACATCGAGACGGCCACTCGTTCCAGCTGATAACAAGAATGAAACCACCCATCGCTCTCGACCCAGAGAAGTAAGTTCTAGGTATAGGTCACCTACACTCTCTGCAGCCAATGGACCAAAACGCTGCCCATCACCTAATCCCAGTAGGACATCACCAACCTCAACTGTATTGGCACCAAAAAGAGCTATTTCAGCTGAAAGGAAACTCCCCTCTAGACCATCAACACCACCCAGTCCAACCCCATCAACACCAATGCAGGATACATCTGCAGAAATGCAATTGGGGTCAAAAAAAGTGGTGGGCAATAGATTGCCAGAGTCTTTATGGCCATCTACTATGCGGAATCTCAATGTTTCTTTTCAATCTGATACAATCTCTGTTCCTACGAGCAAGAAAGAGAAGCCAGTATCTCATACTCTCACCGATCGTACACTGAGGTCATCATCTAATATAACTCGTAGACAAGCTGAAACACCTGCTTCAAGAAAGCCCACACCGGAGAGGAAGAGGAGTCCAATGAAAGGAAAGAATTCTGATCAATCTGAGAACTCTAAACCCGTTGATACCATACATGCTCGCTTAGTCGATCAGCATCGATGGCCAAGCAGAATTGGTGGAAAAGTGTCTTCTGGTACTTTGAATAGAAGCATTGATCTGACGGATAGAATTAACAGAACTTCATCTTTACCCCATTCAGGAATAGGTGTACCTTCCCTTAGGAGGTTATCTTTGGATGGGGCAAGCAAACCTTTACAAAAATCTTCCAGTGATTTGTTAATGCTATTATCCCGTGATGATAGTGGAAATAGATGTTCAGTTGATGACATTTCCCTGAGTAAACAAAAGTCCCGCTCTTCGAACTCATCAGATAAAACACTATTGTTGAATACAGCAACTAAAGCTCAGTCTGTGACAAATCCTGGATCACGCCCTCCATCCCCCTCGCCCTCTTTGTCTAGAGGGGTCAGTCCATCTAGAACTAAGGCTATCAATCCTTCTAGGGCATCAAGTCCTGCTCACACTAGACCATCCAGCCCATCCAGACAACCTCAGAGTTCTGCTTCTGTTCTTAGTTTCATGGTCGATGTTAAGAAAGGAAAGAAAGCTGCAAATCACATTGAAGATGTTCATCAGTTGCGCCTGTTATACAATAGACACTTGCAATGGCGATACGCAAACGCCCGAACTGATGCTGCATTGCATTCTCAAAAAGTAAAAGCAGAGGTGTGAGATTATCTACTGAAACTTTAGCATGCCTTCAGTTGTTTCAAATACATTGAGTATCTTATTCTAGGTTAAATTTCCACTATTGATATTTTCTATTATCCACTTTCAAGTTAAAATTTCAAGTTTCTTCTCTTATGTGCAATTGCTGACTAGTTGTGTTGTGACATTTTATGCGCAAGATTTCTGATCTCCTGTGTTGTGGCATTTTATACACACTGTTTCTTATCTCCTCGTTAGCATATCTGAGCTTAACTAATTCCTTGTCTCTCAAGTATTAACAATGAAACCGAAAGCTAATATAAATTGTGATGCGGATGTGTTGTTTTTTTCTTCTTCTTTAAATCAAATACATCTTTATCTATTTATACACACATGAGTTGATTTGATGATTCAGGATATGCTTTATAGCGTGTGGAGGACAACTGTAGATATGCTAGACTCGGTAGTAGCGAAAAGGATTGATCTCCAGCAGCTGAGCCTCCAGTTGAAGATTTACTCAGTTTTGAGCAATAACGTAATCAATCTTTACTTCTTAAGATGTTTGACTGACTTAGAAGTTAACCTATTCTGCTTTATCAAACAAATTTATTACTCAATCGACATGATTTAGTATCAAATGCATCTCGCTCTTTATGGATTAGATTCTAGGAAGCACAATATACATACCTCAAGCTTTATCTGGGAAAACATCTTGGGTTACAAATACCACAAATTTCTGGTGAGCAGGATAATTTATTTTTGACAGGGATAGAAGGACGACAAAAATTAATTAGGGACATGTGACTTTAACCGTCTGTCTTGTATAGAAATTGCTATTTGGTGACATCTTTGGGTGTTATTCAAGCATAATATCAGTTCTACTTACTGATGTATGTTTGTTAATTTCAAAGCATCACATGCCTCGTTTAACTAGGGATTTCCTGTGGGCTATTTGGAATTCAAGGGGTTTGATTTAATGGAATATACTGATACTTGTGCTAAAATTCCTACTGTAAAATCATGGCTCCAAAGGAATGTTGTAGTGTCTAAGATTATGTCAATAAATTCTTACAGATGGTGATTATTCACCTGATCTCATGGAATATGGTAGTTTCTGAGATGCTGCAGACCTATCCTTTTTGTTTGCATCACGCGGTGTTATTACATTGAAGGGTATGACAGAGATGAGTCGCATGGATAATGATAAGAAATATCTCATGGAGTGGATAGAGGAGCGAAATTTCCAATAAAATGGTGGATTGTAAAGTTTGTAAAATGAGATTGTCAGTTATTTCTGTGGCTACAACAGTTAATTGTGCAGATAATTACAAGCTTATCCTTAACAGCTAGGCCAATGATAAATGCATTCATGATCATAATTAATATGTTGTCAGCATGTTAATACATGCCTCTGTTCGCATTAACCAGCAAAATGTCTCGATTGGTCCTCATTTTTTTTGATTGTGGTATTCCTACAATATGCCGATGCATGCAACTGCATTTGTTTGGCCTCATGACCTGTATTTGTAGTAAAATATTGGCTTTAAGTTTACTAACTGAAATGCAACTCTCAGCTGACTGGTCTTAATGAGTGGGCTTCAGTTGAAAGAGATCATGCTAATTCATTAACCTCAGCCATACAAGATCTGCAGTCTAACACCATCCGCATTCCAGTAGCTGGAGGAGCAAAGGTATCCAGCTGACTAGTCCTTGATGCTAAATTTTTTTATTGCAAACTTTAATTAATCAAATACTTTCTAGGGAGATATCCTGACTATCAAAGCAGTTGTATGCTCATTGGTGGACGTGATGCAGGCGATGGGATCCTCACTATGTTCCATAATCCCACAGGTCCGAGAAATTCTGCTATTGTACCTATCACATTCCATTGTTTGCTAACACAAGGGGGAGGATGTATTGTGTGCTACTCCTTTATCTTACTCCACAAAACTATTCGACTGGTCTTCCTTTAGCTTACTCCACAAAATTAATCGGCTGGTCTGCCACAAGTAGAATTTATTACCACAAATTAGTGAAATTCCCCAGCTACTATCTGCTATCGAAGGATGCATTTTCTAGATGGAAAACCGAGGGACCTCATCAGGCATGATATGTTGATTAATTTGAGTTACGCTAAGCTAATATAATGAAGCTTCTGACTTTAAAAGGATAGTGAGCTGGATAGGATAGGAAACTTTTTGCCTTGCAAATTATTACACACTTCTCTCTTTTGGCTTGATAGCTAGCGGTTTAGCAGCAAAATGTTTAAACGCATGGTCTACCTAAATATTAAAAGCATTGGAACTTAAGAAGAAAGTGTTTGACATTGTAACCTTAATTTAATCATAGACAATAATATTGACCCTACAATTAAATGTCTCTAAATTTGGGATATATGGTCATTATGGTGTCTATCTCCTTGTAATTAAATACCATACCAGGCTTATGAATGAGACAGTACATAACTTAGTTGTTTAAATGTTTACAGTCAACCCATCCCAGAACTTAAATGTGGTTAAAATTGTCTTTCTAGGGTTATGAATGAGACACCATATAACTTAGTTGTTTAAAATTTTCTATTCGTTGAAAGTATTCTTGTTTTCATTGGCTTCTGGGACATGTATTATTTTGATCTCTTGAATTTTCGATGAATAGAAGGGTTAGCATTGTTGAGTTCTTCCCTCCCATTTTACATGCATTTTTATGCTCTTAACATTAATTTGATTTTTAGTTGATTATATTCATCGTAACTTTCATTGCGCTTATGTGTGGCTAACTCTAAGGCTTCAACTGCACATTTAGGTGGAGGGGATGAATCATTTGGTTTCTGAACTTGCTGATATAGCAGCACAAGAAAGAGCCTTGCTTGATGAATATGAGTCGCTTATGAGCTCTTCCGCTGCATTTCAGGTGAGGACAAAGAAAATTTTGTTAGATAGATATCGAATTCTCTTTTTTCTTTTTCTTTTACCATACCCCTTATTGGCTACATCGGAAGTGTGTAAAAACTGAAGATTATTAATGGTGACACGTGGGAAGTTCGGAGTGCCATGTTATTGTTCTGAAATTGATTTTTCATCCTTATTATCAGCTTAGAGCTCCTCTCTGATGTTAGATAAAATGTTAGAAAGCTTTTTTTTTTTCTTCTCTTTTTTCCAACGGTTTAGATCGAATTTCATCCTTTGAGCTTACTTCCGGCTGAGCAGCCGTCTGCCAATTTCCCACTGTCTATGGCAATAAGAAATTTGAGGATAATGATAAGAAATCTCTGATGTTCACTATATAGACATAATGAAAGAATTTGCCCCTTTTTTTCCTAATGTTTTATTTGTGATTTGGCATTGTACTTGTTGGTTTTGCGCTAACTGATGAGCTTGACTGTGCCTGGGCAGGCAGAAGAGCACAGCCTTAGGACTCATATATTGCAGATGGAACAGAAGCTATGAGAAATGGTGCATCGGTGTCTTTTGGTATCAAGAATCAGGATTGGATCTTGAAGGGAAAATCTCCCCTTCAAATGGAAAAATATCTAATTTTATGTGAGTTCTACGGAATTCTAATTTAGCCTGCTCAAGAAACATTAATCAACCTCGCTCGTCAAATTTCTTGAAACGTCCTTGATTAAGATCATTCTAGATTTTGAAGAAACACTCGTGCTACTCATTAAAATTCTTGGTACGTGCCGCATTCGAGAAAACTTTAAGTTTGAATCTTCCGGAGTAATATCAGTCAAGGGTTTTTCCGAACAAGATGCTAACTGCTTCAGCGTTGTCCTGGAAGACTGTGTCGGATGAGATATCAATTGATGACCAAGTTGTCTTATTTTATTACCTTCTGATGATCTTTTGGTTAAGGTTTTACCACTAGTCCTGATTCGACTACGGTGACCGCTACTTCGTGTGTATAGCTGATATGTTCATTTTATTCATTTTTATTCGTTATTGTTAGTTTTTTTCCTTAGGTTTGGTTAGAGTTTGTGATCTTTCTTGTTTCTTTTAATCCACAGGCTCAAGCTTCTATTTTTTCCTCTTCATGTATTTAAACTAATCATAATGGAAATGTAAAAAGAAAGCACGGACAATTTCCAGGTTTTGCTCATTCATTAGGAATTGAATTTTGGCTCGGGTCCTTCCTCCTATGACATATGAGTAAAAAAAATTGTCAAGCACAACTAGTATATTATCCTGACCATAGATCCACTTAGATGTCTTGAATTTTTCTTCAAAATAATCGGATTTTTTTTTTTGAAGTGAAGGACGAAACCTCCACTGACTCTAAAAATTTGCAATCAATTTTTCGGCAACAACTTTCAAATTATTATATGTACACACCATAAAATCGTCCTTACAACACAATTAAAATATTTCTGAAACATAAGGAATAAAAACACCAAATTTCGCATAAAATTCCAGCAACATTTAAAATATAAAATATCCTTCAATAATGTTAAAATAAATTTCTCCATGGTCGTCATATCCAAATAAATGATCATCATCAAACAATATACCATTTATAAATTCATCCCACCATGAAGCTTAAATTTGGAAGAGTTGTCTCATCGATAAAATACATAAAAACTTATAAAGAACTTAAATGTAAAGAGTAAACTTTTGCGGTGACATGAATGAACGAAGGCAGCCAGGTTGTCGCAGATACGTTCCACCGACTCGACACGCTCCTACAAACGCCGTCGTTTTACTTCAATTCCGTTTACCGCCACAACGGATTTTCCCATGAACTACTCCTTCCATCCCCGGTATTCTCCATTTTCCCAAGGGTATTTTCGTAATGAAAAATTCCACTCCTCCATAGTTCTCCACCACCTTCAAGTTTATCTCTACTGCTTTCTTCTAAGCTCTATCTACAGATATATATATAAATATGATCGATTCTTGGAGTTTTCATCAGTTCGTGAAGAACTTTTAACTTTCTGTGTGTGATTACAATAATTCAGTAATGGCTACTGCTAAGGATAATAAAGCTATTGGCATAGACCTCGGCACGACCTACAGTTGTGTGGGAGTATGGGTGAACGACCGCGTGGAGATCATCCCGAATGACCAAGGCAACAGGACAACTCCTTCTTACGTCGCTTTCACCGACACAGAGCGGCTGATCGGCGACGCGGCCAAGAATCAGGTGGCCATGAACCCGCACAACACTGTTTTCGACGCTAAACGTCTCATCGGTCGTCGGGTCAGTGACCCGTCGGTGCAGAACGACATGAAACTGTGGCCTTTTAAGGTGGTCGCGGGGCCTGGAGAGAAGCCGATGATTATTGTTGCGTATAAGGGGGAGGAAAAGAAGTTTTCTGCAGAGGAGATTTCGTCTATGGTGCTGGTGAAGATGAAGGAGACCGCGGAATCCTTCCTGGGGTATCAGATAAAGAACGCGGTCGTCACTGTTCCTGCGTATTTCAATGATTCTCAAAGACAGGCGACGAAGGATGCTGGGTCGATATCTGGTCTGAATGTTCTGAGGATCATCAATGAACCTACGGCTGCTGCTATAGCGTACGGTTTAGACAAGAAGGGGTCGAGGGTGGGTGAGCAGAACATACTTGTTTTTGATCTGGGAGGCGGGACTTTTGATGTTTCTCTGTTGACTATTGAGGAAGGGATCTTTGAGGTGAAAGCTACTGCTGGGGATACTCATTTGGGAGGGGAGGATTTTGATAACAGGCTGGTGAATCATTTTGTTGCGGAGTTTAGAAGGAAGAATAAGAAGGATATTAGTGGGAACGCGAGAGCGTTGAGGAGATTGAGGACTGCGTGCGAGAGGGCGAAGAGGACTCTATCTTCCACGACACAGACAACAATTGAGGTCGATTCTTTGTTCGAAGGGATCGATTTTTATGCAACGATTACGAGGGCGAGGTTCGAGGAATTGTGTATGGATCTATTCTTGAAGTGTATGGAGCCTGTGGAGAAGTGTTTGAGGGATGCCAAGATTGACAAGTCTCAAGTTCACGAGGTTGTGCTGGTGGGTGGATCGACTAGGATTCCGAAAGTTCAGCAACTCTTGCAAGATTTTTTCAATGGGAAGGAGCTTTGCAAGAGTATTAATCCCGACGAGGCGGTGGCATATGGTGCGGCGGTGCAGGCTGCGATCTTGACGGGAGAAGGCGATGAGAAGGTTCAAGAACTGTTACTGCTCGATGTGGCGCCGTTGAGCCTCGGCCTTGAAACTGCAGGTGGGGTGATGACTGTTTTGATCCCAAGGAACACAACAATTCCCACCAAGAAAGAGCAGATTTTCTCGACGTATTCGGATAGTCAACCCGGTGTGTTGATCCAAGTGTATGAAGGCGAAAGGGCAAGGACTAGAGACAACAACCTTCTTGGGAAATTCGAGCTATCCGGTATCCCTCCTGCGCCTAGAGGTGTCCCACAGATCAACGTGACATTCGACATCGATGCCAACGGTATACTAAACGTGGCAGCAGAGGATAAAACAGCGGGCGTGAAGAACAAGATCACCATCACGAATGACAAGGGTAGATTGAGTAAGGAAGAGATAGAGAAAATGGTGCAGGATGCGGAGAGGTACAAGGTAGAGGACGAGGAAGTGAAGAAGAAAGTCGAGGCCAAAAACTCGCTTGAGAATTACTCATATAACATGAGGAACACGGTGAGGGACGAGAAATTCGCGTCTAAATTGAGCTCCGGTGACAAGGAGACGATCGAGAAGGCAGTGAAGGAGACTATAGAGTGGTTGGATAGGAATCAGTTGGCCGAGGTCGAGGAGCTCGAGCACAGGTTGAAGGAATTGGAGAATGTTTGCAATCCCATCATTTCTAGGATGTATCAAGGTGGTGGAGATGTGCCTATGGGAGGTGACATGCCGGGTGCTGCCGGCTCGGGTGGCGACGGTGGACCGAAGATCGAAGAGGTTGATTGAGGCCTTTGTTCTTGGTTATGAGTGATGGTTTGGTATTAGTAGTTTTAGTGTTGTTGAGTTATAGTGAGGTAAGATTGTGTTTCTTTTTGTGGGTGGTGTTTTCGAGTAGGTCATAGGAGTGCAATGGTTTGTCTTACTTGGGAGTGTGTTCATTCTCAGTTTTTAGTCTTGCAAGAATCCTAAAAGATTATTTGTCGGAAAATGGCACAATTTAAACAAAATAATATGAAAAAATTAAAAGGGCTAAAATAATAAGTAGATTTATAATATTATTTTAGTGAAATATTAATTTTTCGAGTATTAATTTCAAAAATTTTGGTAAAATATCATAATTTTAGTTTTGAAAATATATTTCTACCAATAACTTTATAGCTCATATATATTGACATGTCCAGTTTGAGATGATATTTTAAGTTAAATGCTAAATTATAACAAATTTTTTATTTTAACTCAAAAATAAAAAATAGAAATCCTTGTAGAATTGTTTTTAAAAACAAAAACAAAAATCTTCTTCATTGTTATTAAATATCTCATTGATGATGGACAATAGGTAACTAGGATTTTGAAGAATAAAAATAAATATAACTAAATTAGACGTAAAAAAATATAAGAGGTTAGATTGAGCTTAGTTAAGGGACAAAAAAACTCACAAATCGTCTCGATTTGTTTACATCCAGCTCGAAAAGCTTGTAAATGCACCCCCTAAACTTAGCTCCATCCGGCCTCTTGTATTTTTTTCGTTTAATTTAGTTCGGTTCGAAAAATATTTGATTTTTATTCGAGTTTATCGAATTCGAGCTCAACTCGAATATGTTAGAAATTTTTTTAAATGAACTCGAGTTTAAATTATTTTGTTCGATAGTTTGAGAGTCATTCGTCATCTTTAATATTTTATTAATATAATATAATTATATATTAAATAATTTTTAATATAAAAATTTAATATAAATTTATATTTGAGTTAAAAAATTTCTCACCAATTTACTCATGAAAATAAGGTTTTTCTCTTGCAAAATATGTTTATACACAAGGCACCATCCTATCTATATTCTTCTTCCTCTCCTTCTCACCATTGGAGGGAGAAACCCTAATTCTCTCTTTCTTTCTCATTTCATATCCATCTCTTTCTATCTTGCCTGTTTTCATACAGGAGATAGATCAGGATTATTGCAAGAAAGCTTGTGGTTGATTGGACGGTGGAGATTTTCTTTTTCCTGTTGGATTTGGAGTTATGCAGTCTGATCAGTCGATGTTGAGCTTGAGACCAGGTGGTGGCAGTCGCGGCGGAAGCAGGGTATTCGGGTCGCGATTCGATTCATCTACGGCGGCCAATTCTGATCTCCCGCTGCTGCGTCCTCATGGTGGTACCCCTGCAACTTCACTCCCTCTCTTCAAGGTTGGATTTTTTTTAATTCAGATCCAGTGTTTTTCTTTGTTTATTTTTTTTCCTGAATCTCTCTTTTGAGAATCGCTGATGTTTATTTTTTTTTCAAATTTACCGAGCATTTATTTTCAGCTTCTTGTTTTTTGTGTGTATGTTCATATGTCAAACCTGTGGTATTGAATGTATTCTGTGAGTTTTTAAATTGTGCAGTCCGTGAAGAAATCATTAGATGCGCGTGCTTTAATTTCCATGTGATTAAGTCTCACTATAGGAAAAAAAACAAAAACACGAGTTTGGGTAGTTATGTGAATGATTAAAGTTTTGTTTATAGAAAGAAAAGATCTTTACATGATTATCCTGTTTCACAAACATGGGAGGTGACTCGGATGGGATTGAGGTCGATTTCTCATTCTTGACACTTGTTAGTGCAGATAAAATGTTGGTTTTATGCAAATATGTGACAAAATTCTATATTATTGAAACCTCGTGATACAGAATACATGTGCAATTACTTTTGGTCGAGTATTTGTCGTTATTCTGCTCAAATAGATTCCCAGTATCTCGATGCTTTTTGATCTGTTGTTATTTGTTAATAATTAATTTTATCAGTCTGTTTACCGGTTATATGCGAGTGTTCAAACTCTATTTGAATTTTTAATAGACCGGAGAGTCTCAATTCGATGGCCGTGAACGGATCCAATATACGAAAGACCAACTACTGCAGTTAAGGGTGGTAAGGTTTATTTATGATCTCCTCACATGTGAAGCTGCCCTTTATGTGTATAACAGTACACATTTTTCTGGATTTCTTTTGCATAATTCTGGTATGCTTATGAGTATTACTTTGGAATCAACTCGATCCGTTATGTAACTAATTTTCTTGTACGTATATATGATATTTAATTTTACAGTTTCGGTGGGCCATTCGAATCTTGTTACGGATGAAAACTGCATAATTTGTGGAGTTTACTTTAAAAGCCTGAACAATCATTAAATATGAACCTGCATTTTTCTTTAGTAATTACTTTAAGTGTAGCTTAACCTCTTCATTTGTAGATATGCTTTAATGATACCTTCTGAACTTTTATTTACTTGCTGTTGATATCTGGCTCCAGCCATGACATGGATCTTAATCTATTTCATGTGTGTGATTGCTTTTATGTAGGTGATGAACATTCCGGAAGATATTCTGAAAGTCAAACAAGAAGTTGATTCTGAATTTTTCGGTGCAGATCCAAGTTGGATTCGAGGAGAAAACAACGTAATTGAGTTTGTCCTTCTTTGGGCTTTATTTGAGTCTGTTTGGTTTCTCATTTTTTATGGTTTTGATGATAATTAATAGAAATTGTCCTCTTTGCAGCTCCCAAATCAGTCTCAAAGTCGATATTCTGAGCCAGACGATCGTGTCTGGCGTAATCGTTCTGCACAATTTTCATTGCCTAGTGATGAGAGATCCTGGGAGGCAGCGAAAGAGAAAGACTTTGGCGGCCATTTTGACCCTCGGCAACAAGGTGTGAACCAATATAAGCAAGAGCAGCTGAACTCGCAGTTTTCAAAAGCACAAATCGCTTCCAACCAAAGGGTAGTGTATTTTCATTAAAATTGCACTATATATATTATCTTGCTGTTTTTGGGTCCTTTTTAAATTTGTTTTCCAAATAAGCTTTAGCATTCGTGCAGTAACAAACAAGATAAGAGTTCATATTAGTTAATACTTATTCGGGTTTCGTGTTTATTTATCTTCTATGTTGTGCCAATCTGTGCGGTTTTTCGTGTCTATTTTGTTCCTCTTCTGCTAGTTTGTGCTGGAGATGGATATGAAGTGTTATTACATATATCTTTTGATCTCACTTTAAGACTCTGATAATAGAGTTTATGATATGCTGATGTATTTCGTTTCTCATATGTTTTTTTCTATTTTAGTTCATCGGAACCATTCTATCAGAGAGACCAATACATATTCATCTGAATATTTGATGTATAACATTTGTGTCCCTTCCATTGTAAATGTGCTTTTTCATATATGGGAATTAATTCTAGGTTGCCCTCGCATGAACTCCATTAACTGAAAGCAATTGCCTGTTGGGTTCTTTAAGCTTTTTTCAATACCATTGGCTAAATTGCTATCCAAGATCTTAGTTTTCATCTCCCTTTTGTTTTTTACACTTCGTTCTTGTCCATATGTCAGTGTGGTAATCTTTAAAGTATCGCACTTGTTCAAAAGTTCAACTTTTGATATTAAGTTCTAATGGCTGTCCCTCTTAGTGAACGCTTTAAATTACTCTGTTGATGATGTTTCTCTATTACTTGCTGGTCTTACATAAAGTTTTGAGCATGTGATTATGTCTGCTTGGAAATGTTATTTAAGGTATTTCTGTAATATTTGCCTATTAAACTCTGATCTTAGTTATGTTGGAGGTTTGTAAGCAGTCATATACCACCATGCAATCTATTGCTTCAAAGCATTTTGTTTATTTCAGTATGGCTTATGAAACAGGTTGCACCTGCTCTTATCAAGGCTGAGGTACCATGGTCTGCTAGAAGGGGGAACCTTTCTGAAAAGGAGCGCGTTTTAAAAACAGTAAAGGGGTAATTAATCTCCATTTTTACCTGCCACGTGTAATGCATATAGAATACCTTCATGTTAACTTCCTACCTTCAATATTTTTTCTGATTGTTACTCAGGTTCTGAATCATAAACCAATATGCTTATTCTGATGTATTTTTGCACTTTTTGCTGTTGACATCAGGTTCCTTTAAAATTTTTGTGCAACATATAAAATAATGAAATGGAAAAAGTTTGTTGTTTATTTATTACTAGCTGATATGATCTTTATGTATTTTCAGATAGATTTCTACCATAAATTCTAGTCTTTGATGGCATTAACCTTGTTATCTTAAGAATTTTGCTGATCCTCGTATATTTTGCAGCATCTTGAATAAGCTGACTCCTGAGAAATTTGATCTTCTGAAGGATCAATTGATTGACTCTGGGATTACTTCAACTGATATTTTGAAGGTACTAAATGTTTTGATGTCAGTATTAGACTATGTTTTTTATGTACTTTTAATTTGCTGGTATAATGTCTTCTAATCGTTATATCTATTTTTGTGCCTTTTCATGTAAGCTTATGTTGTATTTCTTTTCTTGCTTTTAGGGAGTCATCTCCTTGATATTTGACAAAGCTGTGTTGGAGCCAACATTTTGCCCTATGTATGCGTTGCTGTGTTCAAATCTAAATGAAAAGCTCCCTCCATTTCCATCGGATGAGATCGGTGGGAAAGACATTACTTTTAAGCGTTTTCTCTTGAATAATTGCCAGGAAGCATTTGAAGGCGCTGAAAAATTGACGGAAGAGCTTGCACAGATGACTGATCCTGAGCAAGAATCGGAACGAAGAGATAAAGAGAGGTTACTCAAACTGCGTACACTTGGAAACTTCCGTCTAATTGGAGAACTTCTGAAGCAGAAGATGGTTCCTGAGAAAATAGTTCACCACATTGTTCAGGTTCAATCTCTCACACATTATCTATCTATTTATCTGCTTGTAGGTCTACAGTCTGAGTTTGTCTATCCGTGTTTATTATTTACATGCTGGTATGATAGCATGAAATTTTCTTGAGCAGGAACTACTGGGGCATGATACCAAGAGTTGTCCCGCGGAGGAGAATGTTGAGGCCATATGTCAGTTCTTCAACACCATTGGTAAACAGCTCAGTGACAACCAAAAATCAAAGCGCATCAATGATGTGTATTTCAATCGCTTGAAGGAGTTGTCAACAAATTCTCAGCTTGCCTCACGACTGAGATTCATGGTTCGTGATGTCCTAGATCTGCGGGCCAATAATTGGGTTCCACGCCGAGAAGAGGTGAACATAACAGCTTTTTACTGCCACTTTTCATACTGTTCTCCTTCCTAAGTTTTGTGGTTTATTCTTTTGATTTACCAGGTGAAAGCCAAAAAAATTACCGAGATCCACTCAGAGGCTGAGAAAAATCTGGGGCTACGTCCAGGTGCTACGATTAGAAATAGTCGAGCTGTTGCTTCTGGGGATCAAGGGAGCATTTCTCCCACTGGATTCCCAATGAATCGCCCTGGTTCCGGTGGTATGATGCCTGGGATGCCAGGAAGGAAGATGCCTGGGATGCCAGGAATAGAAAATGGAAACTGGGAAGTTCCTAGGTCTCGATCCATGTCTAGAGGTGATGGCTCAACCATTCAGGCTGCTGGGCGTGTTCAGCCGCCAATTGGGAAATCCCCTTCAGTGAACCAGCCACTTTTACCTCAAGGTACTGGAGGTTTAACAGGTGGCAAAACTAGTGCCCTCATGCAGGGCAGTGGTGCATCTCTTACTTGCCCGTCTAGCTATGGAGGATATGGTATGGACCCTGGATCTCATGTGACTGCTCCATACAGACTGGCTCCTACTGCTCCATATGTGGCTCCAGTTACTGGCAAACCAATGGCTCCATTTGCCAAATCAAAAAATGATCTCAAGAAGGAAACAGTTTCTCTTCTGGAGGAATACTTTAGTATCGGAGATTTGGACGAAGCACTTCAATGTGTAGAAGAATTGAAATCTCCTTATCATCCTGAATTCGTCGAAGTGGCCATCTCCCTTGGATTGGAGAAAAACCCACCTTGCGTGGAGCCAGTCTCCAAACTATTGGAGTATCTGTACACCAAAAATGTTGTTAGTGCTATGGATATCAGTGGTGGATGCCTCGTCTACGCTACTTCACTGGATGATCTAGCCATTGATGTACCAAAAGCACCAGCTAATTTTGGTGAGATTGTCGGGAAACTTGTTATAGCAGGAGGATTAGACTTTAAGGTCGTGAGGGAGATTCTGACAAAGGCGAGTGATGATTTTCTCCAAAAAGCCGTATTCGCTGCTATAATAAAGATCATTAAATCTGACCCTGCTGGCAACGAGCTGTTGGAGTCGAAGTTTTCGGATGTTGCAGACTGCGAGAGCTTATTTTAGAGGTCACTCAGTTGCTGGAGACTTTTTACCCCTCCTTGAGGCAATGTGCTTTTCCTCACCCACAGTATGTGCTAATGACACATAATATGTTGAGCAATAAGTCGGAGGTGGAGGTGGAGGTGGAGGTGGAGCTGTGAGAGACTGTATATTTAATTTTTCTTTTTGTTCGAGAAGCCATAATAGTGAAAGAATTAGAACCTGTAAAGAGATTTTTGGTTGTGGCAGAGCACAGGCCGTGGTTGATTGAGACTGATCGGTCCTTCAGTACTTGTATTTGATTATTTTTGAATTTGTTATAAATTTTGATGACTTGTTACATTTGTGGTTCATAATATGCTACTATTAACAATTTTATATATTATAATCTGATGGTACTCATTGATTCATATCTCTACTTGTATGAAGTTTTCTTCCTAATTCTGGAAATATTCATTCTTTCAATTCCAAGGGCGTAAACTCTCGTATTTCTATTTTATACACTTTTTTTTTCTTATTATCATTTCAATTTACTAGGTTAATAACTTTCATTTAATTTTTTTCTCTCCATATTTTATGTAGGTCAAGAACCGTTGGTATAAATAATTTGTCGGGTTCTTAGACCTATGAGTCCGGAGATGTTCATATCTATATGTTAGTATTGTCTTATATCTATAAAATATTATTTTTTTTATCGTCGGTCATGTTCTTAACATACACAATATTACCTAATAAAATCTGGCATTATTTTTTTTGCGGCCTACCTAGTCAACCAGATCAAGTAGCACAACGTCGATATTTTGACGCACAAGAACTTCTCATGAGATTACTCATCTCAGTACTACTATCACTAATGCACGCTTAATCCAACATTTTCCCAAGAAGTATATAAGCCTTGAACTCATGACCTAGCTCTGATACAAATTGTTATGATCAAACACATACCATTAGACCAAATGTATAGTTGTTAGTCAAGGCACGACTTTATTTTATCATACTTGTGACATTGCATAACGCACCTACTTGAGCGCTAATGAGTTAGACTGTTAAGCATATGAGTTCAGAGAAGTGTATGTCTATATATTGATATTGTCTTATATCCCTTAGATCGATTTTATTAAAGCCCTACCGTCGATCTTGTCCCATAAGACCGGTTAAGATCTGCGTCAATCTTTTATAGCCCACTAGCCAACAATATTGGAATACTCTTTAGTACCAATAAAACTGACTTGAATACTAGCATATCTATTCGAATGTGAACAAAAGAAGAGAGTACCACAAAATTAAACTTCAAAAATTTGTAAAGACACCCGTTTTCGATAAATTGATAAATTTAAGGTAAAGTTCAAGCATTTGCTTGATAAAGTTCATCCATGAAAATGAATTTGAGAAAATCGAGCTCAAATCAATTCATAATTCAGCTTTGGCAGCATTAAAATACGAGCTCGAACTCAAATTAAAAACAGTAGTTTTCGGTTCGATTCAGTTTGTTATACCCGCTAAAAAGACTAACACATCAAAAAATAAAAATAAAGGAAAATGAGTAATCACACCAGAAAATGATTATTTACAAGGTCATTTCCCCAGGAAAACAGAACAAGTAAAGTTGATTACACAAATCACACTGACTAAAGAAACAGCATTCAACAAAACAGAGGTACAAATGGAATTATATTACACATGTTGTCCCAGTTATGTAACTCATTGCGCCAGCAGCTCGGCGGTAACACCATGGAAATCCTTCCATATTTTCCCCGTTGGATCAAATTCTGAACACATCTGTTTGAAATCGCTCATCATACAAGTTCCAATGACCATATCTTTCGGCATGAACCGTGGCCCTTGGGATATAGAAGCTGGGCTTCTTGATATGCTTCAAGTTCTTCAGACTAGATGTCAGATTTACAACATCCCGAATGGTCACATTTGCACATCCAGATAGATCAATGTATTCCAGATTTCCACACCATTTAGTGATCAAAGCAAGGCCTCTGGCTGTCAACTTTGAGAAGCGAAGTTCAAGATGCAAAAGATGAGGCATATATTTTGAGATGGCAGCAGCTTCTGAATCTCCGTCTTGCGGGCAGGCATTCAGATACTCTTTTGGGACTATTCCTTTATGCTGGGAAGGGTCCAGCCAATTCATTGAATTCCGCCTTAGAATTTTTATATTTGAACAATGTGATCCTATTGTAGCCAAAGACTTGTGAGATATTTCATGGCAATAGCTGACATCTAGTTCCTTGATTTTGGGGCATCCGGATGCTATTTCAGCCATAATTTCATCTGAGACATGAGCAGAGCTGCTGATAGAAAGAACTTCAAGATTCGGGCACCTGGAAAAGATTCAAGGACGAACAAGAATGTGATAAATCAATCGTGTTTCTTTTTTTGTATTTTACATATTTACAGGAAGAGCCACAATTGAAACTTGAAAGCTTTCAACCCCAAAGATTGGTAATACTTCCCCGCATATCATGCTAGGAGATGATCTAAAATTTAGTAAAACCACAAACACAGAAGAAATTAACGATTTCCTAATACTCATATTGATCGACTTCCAATCATCTGCGATCCAATCAAACGCGGGGATAATTCAAAATTTTGGTAAAGAAAAAAACATGTAAACATATATACCTTTCAGCAACCAAAGACAGAGAACGGGTGGAGCAATGACTGAGGCGAATTTCCGTGAGGGAGGCTCCGCCCCAAGAAACGACGGATCGGAGCATATTATCGATTCTTCGCTCAAATTCGGGGGTCCAGAACCGCGGCAAGTCAGTGGCGGAATCGAAGTGAGCATGGAGATCGAGCACCGAGTTGAGGCACGGATCTTTGCAGGCTAGATGCCACGGCTTGCAGACTCGCATCACGCCTCTCCATCGGTCTTCTAGAGAGAGTCGAGAGAGGATGTTGAAGAAGCACTCCTCCGTTAACTCCGCCCAATCACCGACGAGTCTGCCGTCTTCCATCGGGGTGTTGATCGCGTACGATTACGAACCTCCTCGCAATATTATAATCAATCACCTGTCGTCTGAATTTTTTTTCATATTTAGTTTAGCTAATAAATCAATATATATAAACAATTGGTATTTTAAAAATAAAATTTGATTAAAGTTATTTTCTCAAATATCCTTTTTAATATTCGGGCTTTTCGATAGATAGCTTCAACACGCAACGAAAATTTAAAATTATTTAAAATATGAATAGAGGAATCAAGCTAAACACAAAATATCTTTTTTAAAAATTATGATAAAAATATATATAAAAAATTTGAAATTCATCATCATTCACCCAGCTCATCCCAAGGTCTCGAATAGAGTCGTCTGGTAGCTGCAGTTATATTAGAAGTCGCCCATGAATGCTCGCCTGAAAACTGTTGTTATACGATGAGTTTCGTTTTGCCGATCAATAAAAAAATACACCTCCAACTAACATGTCATTTAAGATCTGATTGGTATATTTGGACAAACCGTGGATGATAAATTATGCTCATTGCTTGGCGTGGTTCCAAATCCTCTTGGAAGCTATCCCAAAAAGTCCATGTGAATCTATATGATCTCAGTCCAAAGAAATAGAGGAGTCTCCGAGTAGTTTTGCTTCTGAAGTGTCAAGACAAGCAATCATTTGGACTTCATTTCAAACTTTATGTTGAAATACTCGATCAAGTCAGGGTGAGGTCTCAAGATCCTAGTGATATGGGTAAAGAGCATGATGTTCTCTAGTGCAGAACGAAGCTCGATATATATCCTCGAATAGAAATCAATGCGGCAAGGTTGGATTGCAGGAGAAGAAACATACAAGCTCGATATATTAGATATCCTCGAATAGTAATGCAGAACGAATCTCGATATATATCCTTGGGATATTTCATCTCAAAGAATTATGTTACATCCATAGATAATAAAAGCCCGCGAGAAAAGCGTCTAGGCTCAGAACGCAGCGAGACTTCCGTTGCAAACAATCCAAGACACTCTTTCATGAAGCACGTACCTTAACCATGAAGCCCCAAGCCTCGGTGCGATTTATATTCTCAAATGGCCTCTCCATGTTATCACTCATTTATTAGATACTCGGATATTACGATTCGTGGCGCCCCACTTCAATAAGGCTCATAGCACCTAGGCCTAAACTCCATGATACCTATGCACCTTATGGCACACTCTGTGCTTCTAATAACTATGGTAACATCTAGCAGTTATCATCACATGGTAATGTTTTATGAACAATACGACAACCCAAGCACCACATTTGATGTCTTAGTAACCGAAACACAATCCTAAATAATCATCCCATAGCAATAGATCTCACTGGAAATCAAAAGGCATGTTTAACTTTCTGGCCACATAATTTTACAAATTTCCCATATTTTCATTTTATTTTTGTATTCACCCATACAATCATTATTTTGAATTCAGCTTTTCATCTGTCTGAAAATAATCCTATGATTGTATTGTTTTTTTCAAACTTTTAAAAATAACCACATAATATTAATAAAGCAAATATCCCAACAGTTATCCACCATAACATAATATCATATGCACGGTAAAAACACGTTTCTTTTCAAAGTATATCGAGTTGTAGATCACATTACCCAAAGCTAGGAATGCATTTCTAAGAAAATATTTACCAGAAGTACATATAAAATGGCCAAACAAGGAAAGATGGATCACATTCCCCAACTCGACTTCTGGGAATGCATTTCCAAGGAAATATTTACCATAAATATCACCAAATACACCCAAACTTTTGCAATTTCAAGATTGAGCTCATCAACTCGAGTTTCAGTCAGGTGAAGGGTTCACCGACTGCTCAGATATATGTTGGGTAAAAGAGCAAGTAGCGGAGAATTCTGAGGCACGGAGTCGGATTCAAATCGTGTAGGATCTACACTTGCCTTCGGGCTTTATTTGCTTTCTATTTTGTGCAAATAAATCAGAGCAACTCTCATTTAGGGTAAGATGAAGAAACTAGAAAAAACAATGCATTTTGAATTTTCTAGACACGAGATACGTAAGACAGTTACTTTGTAGAAAGATTTTATGCAACAAATCTGACTCAAGCTGACCTTTTTATAGACTTCAATAATTGATTAATTAAACATCGCTACTTTTCAATATATGACATTTCAGAAAAGGTGCAACAATTACTTTTGCAAATATATTGTTTCAATACAAATACAACTTTTCATACACACCATTTCAATATATGTGAACATATCTAACCATCCCTTGCCATTTTCTATATATTGAAATGCCTTCAAAGAATCACCAAATATTATTGAGAATCCATGAATCAATAATGGTATATTTCGATTGAACCATTATCTTAGTAAAGGTTATTTATAATTACTCAATATAGATAAGTAGACAAGCTTTGAACCACACGTGCATAAGAACAACCACATAAACCAATACACTTAAATTTAAAACTTTACTTCGTCACAAACGATACATTAGGTCTCGTATCTCTATCCTTTCGTGAGTGTTTATAAAGTCTAGTCAATGAAACTTTGTGGATTACCTAAATCCAACACTCGTATAGGCAAGTTCTTATTGCCCCTGTCATATGTGGCATTTAACAAGACTTGCTAAGAAAAATATTCGCCCTTTAACTACTGGCAGGACTACCAACACTACACAACTTTTGGGATGACATCGCAGTGTTCAGATCACTAAAATGAAGTACTTTCACTCATTGAATTCAAGACTACAAGTTATATCCAGCGTTGTATTGAGGTTTCCATTGTTAGTGATTTCATTGGTTGGACTTTAGTCTCGTCCCTCTCGATGTTCGCAGCACCATTTCTCTACTCAGCCCTTTGTCAAAGGATTTGCTAGATATCCTTCTGATAGTACAAAATCAATTGTAATTATTCCACTTTTAATCAAGCTTCTTACTATGTATCAATCTAATGTGCCCTGATTTACCATTATACACTTCGTTGTAAGCTTTTGCTGGTGTAGACGTACCATCACAATGAATAGATATCGGTGCCTTTGGTTTGGGCCACATTGGAATTTCAAGAAGTAAAATTCGAAGCCATTCAGCTTCCTTGCTAGTTGATGCTAAAGCTACGAATTCAGATGTCGTGGTGGAGTCTGATATACATGCTTACTTCTTAGAACCCTGAGAAATTGCTCCTCCACCAAACAGAAAGATATAACCACCTGTGGACGAGAAGTCATATTTGTCAATTATCAAACTAACATCTGAGTATCCTTCAAGAACAGAAGGATACCCAAAATATCGTAGGCTATAGTCTTTTGTGCCTTCAGATACCTAAGTATCCTAGTTATTCCCAACCAATGTTGCTTATTTGGATTGCTCGTGTACCTACTCAACACGCCAATAACACAAGCTATATCAGGTCTTGTGCAAGTCATTGCATATGTTAGATTCCCAACAACTTGAGAATACTCCAACTGAGATACTTAATTACTGCAGTTGTTGACATAATTATTAATCTTGGGATCCATAGGAGTTGAGGCAGTCTTGCATTCGAAATGATTGAACCTCTTGAGAGTTTTCTCTATGAAACGAAACTGAGAGAGTTGGATTGATTCTCGATCCCTTACAATTGTTATTCCTAGGATAACATTTGCCTCACCCATGTCTTTCATTTCAAACTTGCTAGATAGCAATTCTTTGGTTTTAGCGACTTGTTCCAAATCAGTGCCAAGAATTAGCAATTTCAAGATTGAGCTTATCAACTCGAGTTTCAGTTAGGTGAAGGGTTCACCGACTGCTCAAATATAAGCAAAAGATAAAACTTTGAGGAAGTAAGAGAGACTGAGAGAAAACACTGAAAGGATGAGTAAAACCAAATTCACCAATTCAAGATCATGCATTGATCATGAAAAAGTATCACAAACGTAAAACAGAAGAAGCGCAACACCAAAATCCACAATTATTCCGATAAATCCAGAAAGCATAATCGTTTGCAAACAACAAATTCCAACAATAAATAACACAGCCATACATAAATATAACAAACAACATCAGACCACCCGAACAAGAAGAGGGCCAATGTACTAAGCAAGCTGCTGATATTGGTCTTCATTACGGAACCTATCGGGATCGACGCAAAGAATCGCGTAGAGTGCGTAAATTATCCCGGGAATGTACCCTAAAATTGTCAGAACCAAGCAAATCAAGAACTCCACCTGTTCAAACAAGGGTCTTCGTCAGTAAAAGCGCAAAACTGGATCAACGTAATTCTTTTCGCCGAACGAATTGAAGGTACGAAAACTTACGGTGCAGCATCCATATCGGAGACAAACGCCGAGCGGCGGGAGGAGGATCGCGAACAGGATTTCGCAAAGGGTTGCGCAAGGCGACGACATTTCTCGATCCCCGAAGTTTCCTGTTTCTAGATTCGCCCAAACGAGAAACAGATCTTGACAGTTAGCAGATCTAAGAACTAAAGTGAAACTAGATCGAGTTTCCTTTGACCAAAAACGCTAACCCATACATAATTTGACACGTGTCATTTTGATTTAAATATTTTTCAATTTCTTTTCTTTAAATCTTTTTGTCCTCTATCTTAACTATAACCAATCTTCGGAAAACCCTAATAAATTAATTCACTTGCTGTGTATTTGAATGTCTAAAATTTTGGATTTGAATTTGAATTTGAATTTGAATTTGAATAATTTGAATTTGGACTTAGAATTGGAGCTTGAAAAGGATGACTAGTAATATATTGCGACGATGGTACATTGAGATATTGTGGAGATAGACATTATTTTACTCTAATAAAATTTATCATTTTCTTTTATTCAAATTTTATTGGATAAAAACAAAAGAACATAAAAAAAATTAGTTACTAAATTAAATAATAAATATAGAGCATTATAAATAAAGGTAAAAATTTGTGTGAGACGGTCTCACATGTCGTATTTTGTGAGACAGATCTCTTATTTGGGTTATCCATGAAGAATTATTATTTTTTATGCTAAGATTATTACTTTTTATGCTGAATATCGGAAGGGTTGACCCGTCTCCAAGATAAAGATTCATGAAATCGTCTCACAAAAGACCTACTCATAAATAAAATACAACTTACCTGATTTGTTGGTTTACCTCTTTCTTTTCTTGCTCTTATCATATGAATGACGCACTATTTGAACATTTGTGATTCCTCTTGACTTGACATTCATTGAACATCTCATCCAATCGGACATTCTCTTTATGAATTGCATTATCGCAAGAATTTTGATCATCCAATCCCAAATTTTCAAACAAAACATCTGTTTGTTCATTTGTATTGTCAAGAGTTTCAGTTAACTTATTTCTAACTCTTTCATTAGCTTTACATCACACACTAAGAGCATATGTTGATCTCATTATTTGATTTACAAACACCATCTCAGAAATCATGACCACTTTAACTCTCACTTTGTCCAAGCTCATCGAATATTCTTTCTTGAATCTTTCGTCCATGAAAAACTTAGCAACCTTTCGTTCTCCCACATTTTATCGTATGATTCTAAGTTTACCTTCGCATTTAGTTCTTATTATCGGTCTTAGATAGACATGTATTCTTTCACTAGAACATTTGTCATCTTTACCACCTTCATAAGAACATTCAAACTTGGAGTTCGGTAGTATTTTTGGTCATTTGGTATTTTTTGTTCAAAAAGATAGTTTTATTTGCATAACTTTTCACTTTCCGATAGAAAGCAAATTGATAATTTTTTAATATACAAGTATTTGTCCTAAAAAGTTTGTTAATTTTATTATATCCAATTTACCATTGATTCGTCATTTACATCTTGATAAAGTAGAGATATACCAAATTATTGACATAAAAAAAAAAACTAATGATTGATACCAAACATCATTGTATAATTCATTATTCGAAAAGATCACGCTGAAAAGGATTTCATAAAAGAAAAGGTAATTAATTCTTTTGATCCAATCCTCAATGGTTATATCCCAATCTAAGGTTATCGACATGATTGATAATGAAATTTATGTACTTTCGAATATATAAACTTGTACAAAGCATTGATAGGATATTTAGAGCTTTAAAAGTGTGGGTTGCTATTCTTTTATTGTTTTGGGAAATCATGGGATAAAAATAGATGAAAATGTTAAGAACAACGAATCTTAATGGGTAATACGGCATTTGTTGGAGACAAGATCGACAAAGGTAGGACAAGACGAATCTTGTAAGAATATGACACATCATCAACAATAATGCATGTTTCTCTCCGAACTCATGATTTTAACCACGGGACTTATCTCTCTTTAGTATTTCACCTATTAAATACATGACAAGTCCATTTATTTCTCTTTTTTCTTCATGTGAACTTTCAATTAAAAATGTGGTTGATTTTATCTTTAAATTCTAACTTAGCCGTTGTTTCTTGTTCCGTAATAAATATTACACCACCACCACCCTTCATGTGTTTTTTTACAAGTAAATAAATAAATATATATATATATATAATATTCAATTTATTTTTTGGGGAAGTACTACTAGAATTTACACAGTCTTGTCCTTTGTTTTAAGTCAATCTGCAAACCATCACTAATCTTATTGATTAATATGTGATGTTTTTTTTTTAAAAAAAAGTGTAAACTAGCTATTTTTGTGCTATAGGTTAAAAAAATAAATCTATATTTTATAAAACATATCTTTTAAAAAATATATATTATCCTACTTACAAACAAAACAATCTTTAATTTAAAGTCCCTAATTAATAAAATATCTAAACTTTTATTAAAAAAAATAATCGCCTCCAAAAATTAATAATTTTTAATGATGGGAGACGATAAATGTGACAAGATTCATAACTTTTGGTGACCATGTGGACCACCAATTTAATTCCTCGTCAGATGGAATGGTCCATTGTTTATTCAGGCGATGATGGTCCTGATTCTATCTTACACAAAACTCTACTTAAACTACCACTATGTATATATAATTTTGATATGGCGCACACCTATCGTGCATAACTATGTGATCACAGATGAAGTGTCACTCACCCATTGGATGTGATGAATGCACACCTATATGAGCACCGATTAGGTGTTACTCATCCATTGGATACGCAATTTTTCTATATTTCATCACATCTAATGGGTGAGTGACACCTCATCGGTGCTGACATAGGTGTGCACGGTAGGTGTGCAATATATCAAAACTATTTATATATATATATATATAAATATTGAAGAATCTTGTGCCCATATAGAATCTAGCCTAATTGTATTATTGATGAATAAATTATATAACAATAATTAAAACAGGATAATTATCCGTTGAGTTATTGATAACAAAAAGTAATTTCAGGTTTAATATAGATAACAAAAAGTAATTTCAGGTTTAATATATGATGGAATCGTAGTTTAATCTCATATTAAGCTATGGTATATATTTATATGTTAATAATTTTGTTAGATTTTTATATCCCATCTATATTAATGAATGATATAATGTAGATAAAATTCCTTTTAGATAGTTTGTCATACAATTTATAGTTTGATACATTAGATAAGAAAGAGATTGATAAATAATCCTCCTTATCACACGTTTGGTACCTTTTTAGAAAGCACATAATACCTATGATAAATAATTTTATACAAGGATAAAATATCCAGATGTGATAATTTTAATTTAAAGATAAAAAACACCACAAATTACTTAATTGTCATCCATATATAAAAATCCTAAACCCGATAAATGATTTTTATAAATATATGCTAGTAGGTTTAAAATCAAATAAATATTTTTTATTTATTTTATATATTATATAATATGATAATTATATAAATGAACTCGAGATAATTATATAAACGATTTTTATAAATCTCAATAAAATTATTAGTATCACTCGATTAACCTTAAAAATTGATATTTGACTTGACTCACAAAATCAAGGGCTCAATTATCATATTATATAATATATAAAATTAGGTAAAAATTAATAAATCATGAAAGCATTGTCGGCGCATGAACAGATGAGAAATATGAACTCAA
Organism: Primulina huaijiensis; assembly: GCF_012295235.1. Classification (NCBI taxonomy): domain Eukaryota; kingdom Viridiplantae; phylum Streptophyta; class Magnoliopsida; order Lamiales; family Gesneriaceae; genus Primulina; species Primulina huaijiensis. The sequence goes on from NC_133322.1 coordinate 4,908,547, forward strand.
GCAACAACTTTGAAATTATAAAATTTATTATGATAAGGTTAATTTTGTCATTACAATCTAATATATAAATTTAATCACTCTTATTAAAATCACACCAAACATTAAATATAATATCTTACATCTTATTTATCATTAACTTATCCTTATATGATATATCCGTTTGGTACGTGTGATGGGATAAGTAAATGATTAGTAATTAGAGTGATTAAAAAAATGAGAGATATGGATTAATAGTGTAGGATCGAGCGCTTGCCGCTTTGCCAAAAGCTATAGCTGGTGGTAATGGTGCAACTCAAATCTTTTAAACAGTACACCAGCTCAAGCATCACGATTTGATTGCTCTACCAAGCAAAGACAGTTATTGTACCCAACAAATAGTATGGTGAGATAAATAACATGGTGTTTGGTATGATTTTAAAATGACGGATTAATTTTGTAAATTTTATTGCAGTGACCAAAATGCCCCAAATACTAATTAAATATATATTCTTAAAATAATTGGATAGATAATTAAATATTTGTAATTATAATTTACATTTACTAAATTAATTTAAATATATTTATTAGAAATAAATATGTGAATATGCATTTACTTTAATAATTAAAATAACAATAATATTTTGAATGTTAATGTCGAATAAAGTTTAGTAATAATTACAATATTATT